>NW_007247368.1:379187-393701 GCF_000164805.1 Carlito syrichta
CTGCACTCCAGTCTGGGCAACAGAGTGAGACTCCAACTCAAAAAAAAAAAAATTGTAAGAATAGTGTCATAAGTTCCATATACTTTTTGCCCTGATTACTCAAATGCTAACCTCTTCCCATGTTACTTGAACCTTCCTTCTTCTCATGGGGTGGGTGGGGTGTGTGTGTGTGTGGCTTCGTCCACCTGAACATTTGAGAGTCAGTTGAAGAGCTGTTGCCCCTTTATTCCTAAAAATGCACTTTTACATTTTGAGATGAAAGTTGTATGACTGCCTTCTGCTTTTTATTTTTTTGAGTTGGAGTCTCACTCTGTCACCCAGACTGGAGTGCAGTGGCTGCTCCCGGCCACTGCAGCCTTGACTTGCTGGGTTCCGGTGATCCTTTTCGCCTCAGCCTTCCAAGTAGGCCTTCTGCTTTTTAAAATACTAATCTAGTTTACTGACTTACTCAGCACCCCACTGCTGCTGCAGTTAAAAAATCTCAGGACACTTAAGTTGAGCTTTTGTGGGGAATAGGGAAAGGGGAGGGAAATGTTTTTATTTAGTCATTTTATTCTTCTTGAAAACACAGGAAAAAATACAGTAGAAAGTTATTTCTAGTAATTTTGTCACCAAGAGGTGACCACTAGTTAACATTTTGTCCATATTCTTTAGACTGTTTAGGCATATATCAGTAAATATTTTAAACAAAAATGGCCTCATTCTGTTCTGTAACCTAACTTTTAACATTTACCAATATTTGATATTTTACATAAACTTGTGCCCACATAGTCATTTTTGACAGTTGCATTTTTAAGATATAATGTTATTAACCAACTTCTAGTTTTGAACATCTGCATTGCTTTCTGTTTTAAGGGTTTTTGGTTTTTGAGTTTTTTCCCAGTGACAAAATTTTCCCTTAATGAATAACTTTATCTTATTTTGGGGCATTGTTTATTTCTTTGGGATTCAGTCTTAGAAGTGTTTGTTTCAAAGAGTGTATGTATTTTTGAGGCCTTTGAAACCTAACACCAGGGTGTCCTCTCAGGAGCTTATATTAGGGTGCTCTCTTGCTGGTGGTGCCATGCGCTCCATCACTCCTGACCCTTAATCACCTTTCTTTTCTGTGTCTTAACCTAGCCTGCAGGCTCCTGTTTCTTGGAAAGCTTTGATATTTCAGACAACATCTCCTCCCCTCAAGAAATCCCCCAAAACTACATATAGTCAGTGATCAGTTTATTAAGAGAGAGATGAGCAATGTAGGGCCTAGAGGCCTCGTCTCCTCAGCCCTGGCAATGTTTTGGTGGCTAGTGAGAAGCTGGCTTTAGGGATAGTGCTGTGCCTTCTCCCCACAATCACCTCAGCTGGAGCAGCCAGCACTAGCCAGCTGTCTTCTGACCTGCCATTGTAGATTGCTGAGTGCCTTGTTAACCCTGGCTGTGTCCCCCATGATCTGGGGTTATCTGTGGATGACTCTTCTCTCTCACTCCCACTCCTATTAATCAAGGGTTGGTCATTTTCATGATTAGTGAAGCAGTCTAGTCAACAGTTACTGTCATGAGAGAGAGCTAATTTATTTTAAGTAAAGTACTGGAAGTTTCATCTTTAAATATGATGCTTAATATAGGTTTTTTGGAGGGCACTCCTTTTCAGATTAAGGACATGTCCTGCCATTCCCAGTTTGCTTCAAGTCATCATTGTGAAGAACGTGCATTTCACTCTGATTTTTAAAAACTGGAAAGAATTGAAATAAAAAAACTAAGATTTTATTAAGGACAGTAAAAAAAGAACAACCACCAAAGAAAGCAATTTTTAAAAAAGAAATAATGACAGTAACATCAGATACTAATGAAACAGGAGAAGAAAATGAGATGATCCACATTAAATCAGAAGCTGATTCTTTGAAAATACCAATATAATAGACAAAGCAAGACTAATCTTGACAAAGAGAAAGCCAAGTAAACAATATTAGAAACAAATGAAGCCAGCACAGGTAGCTTGAGAGAATTTTAAATGCACATACACATATACAAAGACCACTGTGAAAAACAAGCATAGGAAATTTTATAAGATGACAAAAATAATTATCAAAACTGACTCAGGAATAGAGATTCCCATTATACTCATAATTATTCAAGAAATTGGAAGGCCAGGCACAGTGGCTCACACCTCTAATCCTAGCACTTTGGGAGGCCGAGGTGAGAGGATTGCCTGAGCCCATGGGTTCGAGACCAGTCTGGGCAACTTGGCAAGACCACATTTCTACAGTAAATAAAAAAAAAATTAGCTGGGCATGGTGGCACATGCCTGTAGTTCCGGCTACTTCGAAGATTGAGGTGGAAGGATTGCCTGAGCCCAGCAGGTCAAGCCTGCAGTGACCATGAACATGCCACTGCACTCCAGCCTGGACGACAGAGTGAGATTCCAACTAAAAAAAAAAAAAAATTGGATCAGTGCCGGGCTCAGTGGCTTAGCCTGTAATCCCAGCGCTTTGGGAGGCTGAGGTGAGTGGATTGCCTGAGCCCGCTGGTTCGAGACCTGCCTGGGCAACTTGGTGAGACCTCATCTCTACAATAAATCAAAAATTAGCCAGGTATGGTAGCGCACACCTGTAGTTCCAGCTCCTTGGAAGGCTGAGGCGGAAGGATCACTGGAGCCCAGCAGGTTGAGGCTGCAGTGGCCGGGAGCGGCCGCTGCATTTCAGTCTGGGTGACAGAGTGAGACTCCAACTCAAAAAAGAAAAGAAAGAAAAGAAATTGTATCACTGGTTTAAGTGCCCCTTTCCCTGTGCTAGCCCCAGACAGTTTTACAGATGAATTGTACCAAGTATTTAATTAACAAATACATTTTATGTGTTATTTCAGAGACTAGGAAAAGAAGACAAGCTTCCCAACTTCTTTTAAAAGGCCAGCTTAGCCATGATACCAAAACCATATAAGGATAAACTAAGAAGGAAAAATTTTTTGTAGGCTGATCTCTCACTTCACAAACAGGAATGTAATAGGAATGTAAGTCATCCTAAGTGAAATATTACCAAACCAAACCCAGCAATGTATACAAAATACTATTTGGTGACCAGGTAGGGTTTATCCAAGGGATGCAAGGATAGTTTGCCATTAGAGAACTCCAGTCGTGCTTCAGCTGACTACTGTTGCATGACAGACCAGGAGTCATGTAGCATCACTGCCACCATGTGGTATTGGTTACAAACCGTCACTATGGCCAGTTCACATTCAAGGGGAGGGAATTTAGACTCCATCTTTTGATGGAGACTGATAGCGTCAATTAAAGAAGAGTATTGGAATGGGAGATACCAATGTGGTCATCTCTGGAAATGCAGTCTGCTGTGTAACATATTCACTGAGAAGCAAATATGCATAAAATGCAGCCAGTGAAATGTATGTTTTTCACAGTGATGACTTGAAGCAGACTGGGAATGACAGGACATGTCCTTATTTGAAAAGGAGTACCTTCCAAAAGCCTATATTAAGCATTATATTTAAAGGTGAAACTTTCAGTACTTTATTTAAAATAAAGAGCAAAATAAGGATGCCTACTGTCCTCAGTAATATCATTAGACTGTGTATTCAAATTTCAACATGACATGACAAAAACCCTATATATGCATGTGTGTGTGTGTGTGTGTGTGTGTGTGTGTGTAAATGTATATGACACAAATAATGGAAAGAGACTTTGATTTGTAGCTGATATGTTTAACTACATCGAAAATATAGAGACTTAGCGAAACAAATGGAAAAATTGCTAAAAGGTTTTTTAAAAATTTATGGTGTTTCAGTTGACCAACAATAACCAAGTAGAAAATCTAACAGATTCAAAATAGTGAGCTGAGTGCAGTGGCGCATCTGGAACCACAGTACTCAGGAAGCTATGGCCGGAGGATTGCTTGAGCGCAGAAGTTCAAGTCCAGCCTGGGCAACATAGTGAAACCCTATCTCTTAAAAAGAAAATGCCATTCACAGAGGTGACAGAAACTGTAAGATTCCCAGCAATAAGTATAACAAATGATATGTAAGCCCTTTATTAAAAAAAAAAAAAGTTAAATCATGAATTAAAAGATCTTTAAAAAAGACAATAATGTGTTGGTGGAAAAAATACACAGCATTACAAAAATACCCTTTCTTTTGTTACCATGTAAGTTCAATATGTTTTCAATCAAAACTTCAAGTTTCTTATGAAACTAACAAACAGATTTGTATGGTAAAATTAAGGTCCAAGGATAACAAGAAAATTCTGAATAAAGAACAAGAGATAGGCCTTGCCCTGTGAGATAAGACTTGTAAAGTTAGAGCATTTAAGATGGTACAATATTGATGCAAAATAGAGGTTGGAGGACTGGAGGCAGACCGCTGTGATATCTGTGGAGAACAAGAATTGTTTGATAAATGGTTTGAAACCGATTGGCTTAGCTAACATATAGGGGGAAAAAAGTCATTCGTAACTCCCAGGCAAATTAAAGCCAGGAGAAACAAGACTTTAGAACCGTAAGACAATATGACATTTCAATACTCTCTAAGTAGGCAAGAATTTATAAGAAATAATATAGAAAGTACATTACAGGCCAGGCATGGTGGCTCAAGCCTATAATCCCAGCACTTTGGGAGGCCAAGGTGAGAGGATTGCTTGAGCCCAGGGGTTCGAGACCAGCCTGGGCAACTTGGTGAGACCTTGTCTCTACAATAAACCCCCAAAAAAGTTAGCTGGGTGTGGTAGCGTGCGCCTGTAGTTCCAACTACTCAAAAGGCTGAGGGGGAAGGATCTCCTGAGCCCAGCAGGTCAAAGCTGCAGTGGCTGTGAGTGTGCCACTGCACTCCAGCCTGGACAACAGATAAGACTCTGACTCAAAAAAAAAAAAAAAAAAGTACAATTCAAAAAGTCAATTATGATACATTTGTCTATATTAAGACTAGAAATGTCTGTGTTTTCCAGCAAACTATAAAGTGGGGGGAAAGTGACAGAAGCTATTTATAACATGGGTAGCAGAATTGCTATTTGGAATACATGAAGAACTTGAATAAATCTATAATAGATACTGTTAGTTCAGTAGAAAAGTAGGTGAAAGATAGGCAGTTTTATCAGGAAATCTGAAAAATGTCTGGAAAGTTGTGCAACCTTACTAGCAAACAGAGAAATGCAAATTAAAACAGCAAATATCACTTTCCACCCATCAGATTTATAAAAAGTCTGACAGTGCTTAAATAGAAGAGTTTATTGAGAAAAGCATCCCTCATGTGCTCCTAACTGGAGTGCACATTGGTGTACCTATTTTTTATTGAGATGTGAAGTAAAAAACACAAGCATCTATATCTGCAGTATCACAGGGCCCTGCGCTGGATGCCATGGGATAGTGGATGGCATACCCAGCTGGTCATCAGTCACCTGAAATCTGTTTCTGTGTTCCTTAGTATTTTTTGGTGATCATCCAAATTCAGGAACTCCTCCCCTGCTCTAGAGTTATAACAAGCACTTCACTGGGGAGTCAAGACATAAATATATATCTTCAATAAAAAGAAAAAGGAAAAAATGATTCAAGACTAATAACATGTTAAAGGCACTACATGATTAATTGGTCAGTAAATTGTCAAGTTGGACTGGTGCAGGTGTTTAAAGAAGGGAGTCTTATTTTAGTGTGGTTGAGCCACACTTCAGGAAGAAGCCGAGACTTAAACTAGGCCTTGAGGAGTGTAGATATTGCTCTGTGATGGGGAGAGGATGAGAGCCAGCCCCCAGCAAAGTACAGGACCCAGGGAAGGCATTGTGACACACACCGTGGTTCCAGGTGTTGAGGGGAGAACGTGCAGAAGGGTGTAGTGTCAGGGTAGCCCTTGGACCAGAGAGCTGTTGTGGAAGTTTGTCAGCCAAATCCAAGCCTGAATCCTTGGCCTGGCAGTGAAGGCCTTCACAGTGTGGCCCAAGTCACTGTCCGGTGGCCTTCCTCTGCACACCCAATGCCCTAGCCAGACACTCAGGCTTCCCGTCTCCCGATTCTTCCTGCAGTTTCCTGCCCAGAATGCCTGCCCTTCTGTTACTCCACATGGAAATGCCAGACTTTTAAAACTTAATTTCCTTCATTAATCTTTTCCTGATTGAAGGGAATGTAATTCCTGTGAACTCTTTCCCTCTGAACCACCCACAGGACATCGTGCCTCTCTTTGGGCCTTTACCTGGCTCTGCTTGGTCTTCTGGAATCACAACTTACACTGCCTGTTTTAGCGTGAGTTCCTGAAGCCAAGAGCTGTCTTGCTAATATTATCTCTATCATAGTGCCTTGTACAGAGATGCTAAAGAATTGTCTGTGTTATTGAACTAAAGTTGAAGGTTACAGCCAGTCATTCTGAAGATTATCGGGCACCGTGTGTTTCCAGGGCGAAGAGCTCAGGACAAATGACAGGAGGTTGTGGTAGCCAGGGTCCAAGTGTGGAGCTCCTGCATGGGCAGTGCTGGCAGGGGTGGGGGGGGAGCGACCAGCAGGCCCCAGGGTGGGTTGCACGGAGTGGGGAAAGCATGGATCTCATGGCGGTGGGAGCTAGCAGGAAGCAGGACAGTGGCAGGGGGGGGGGGCTGCCATTTTGACTGCAGAGTTTCATTCATGTTGGGTTTTTTACATTTTCATGTGTGTGTATGATTTTGCTTAAAGTAGTGTGAGTTTGGTAAATGTGACCAGAAAGGTTTTGTTCTCTGGTAGATCTGACAGAATAGTTGCTAAGCAAACAGAATTCAGTGGTGAGTTCTAGGCCCAGCTCCCCACTCCTTCCCCGGGGGCTTTTAGATCCGTGAAACTAAGACTCCTCTCTAGTGAACGGGGCCTCCTACAAAGGGCATGGAGTGAAAGTCAGACGAGGCAGCCGTGGGTACAGGTAGCGTTAATTGAGCTCCTACTGTGTACTAGACAGTGTTCCTAGCACTTGAACGCATGTAACCCTCAGAGCGTCTCCACGAGCTGAGTGCTGCTGTTGTCCTCGTGAGGTGTGAAGGGAACTGAGGCAAGGAGGTCACTGACTTGCCCAGAGGATACAGAGTTCCCACAAAGTCGGGACGCAGACTTGGGCAGTGTGGCTGTGGAGTGCCCAGTCTCAGCCACAGTATGCTGTTTCTGACACAGTATCACGTAGTCAGCTCCTGTGGTTATACCTTCCCCGGGGGAGACTCGCGTTCTGCTCAAAGTCACTTCTTAACCAGGTGTATACAAAAATCACATGGTAGCTTGGGAAACTCATTTGTGAGTATTGGTCCCCACGACCCTTTGGATTTTCCCTTTAAAAATGAGAAGATGCTATTGAAAGTGATGAAACTGACACTGTGGAGAATGAAAAATATTAATTTGGCCTAATGGGGAGAAGAATTCTCCTTTGAGGGTGATGGAAGCTTTTGGAATTAGATGTGAAGGCTGTGCATGTTGTGTGTGCATGTATTAACTGCCTCTGAATTGTACACTTGCAAACGGTTAATTTTGTGTTATGTGAGTTTCACCTCAGTAAGATGTTTTTAAAGTTAATTTGCGTTTGGTTTTACCTTTGGAAGTATAACTACAAAGAACAGTGATGGGCATTACTTTATACTGTTAAATTCAACTAGATGTGTTTGGAGTTGACAGGCCTGCTTGTAGCTGAGCAGTCTTGAGAACTGGCGCCTTCCTTCCAGTTTCCATCACTAGCCACAGTAAGAGGATTTGATCATGGGGTCTGGTTTCCCCTCTGCTGTGTGATAGCTGGAGACTGCTTCCCAGAGGACCAGCAGTTGTTACATGGGTTTTTGTGTACTTCGAGCCATGTTTCTGTCACATTCTTCAACTTTATCAGCTTTTGAATTTTGGCATGGACAACAAACACCACATTGAATTCAGCAATTCAGCTCTAGGCACTGGGGTTCAAGTTTGTGCCACACAGAAGTGTCATCACAGAATGGGCTCTAAGTGATGGTACAGCAGCACTTGCCCCCTTGGGCTGCCAAGAGGGGATCTCTGCCCAGTTGCTTTGTGTCTTCTCACTTGTCATTCGGCTCTTAGCCCGGGCTATAAAGCTTTTGTTAACATTCCCTGAGGGGGCGGATCTTTCTCTGGACCCACTCAAGGTGGGTAGTTAATGACGTGGCCGTCCTTAAAGCATGGAGAGCTGGTGGTTGTGCTCTGTGCCTTGTTGGAACAGAGTAATCCTGGCAGTGGTCCTTGTCCAAGCATCCCCTCTCATCCTTGTGTTCTGTCTCCCCTGACGCACTCGCTGGCACGTCTCTACAGGGTCTTCTCAGCCAGCAGCGTCCTCGTGTTCCTGCCGTGTTGCCACTGCAGGCATGCATTGGCGGGAGGGCGTTGTCCCACTCCTTGTTTAGAAAAACATGTGTCTTATATTCCCATGAAGAATTTAGGAAATTATCCTATTTACAAAAAGGTCCAGACAGGTCTGGCATTTTTTTCCTCGCAACAGACACCACCTCCTGGTCGGCTCCTTCAGCCTCAAGTGTCCTCACATGCCTGGCAGCTGAGCAGGAGGGGTTTTTTTCTTTCCTAAACTCATAATGCAAACAAGGCCAAAGAGGAAATTGTTCATTCTTTGGTATTATTAAGTTTATTTTTAACTTCCTAGTACTTGGTTTATTCTGGGGAGAAGAAAAGGGTAATATACAAAATCTTATTAAGGGACATACTGGACACCTTATCTGAAGGTTTAGTTAGTAATGCACTTCCCACGTTGAATGCTTTGGGCCGTTTGGTCCTTAAAATATGTTTATTTTATTTTATTTTATTTACATGTGTTTGTTCACTTAGCCAGTCACTTGACATATTCGGATTTCTATGAGAAAGGCTTCCTATGTGAAAGACTCTTTAGTTAGATGCTGATGATATAAAAACAAGTTACGGTAGTTTCTCTACCCTTAAGTATTCAGAGGCTGCTAAGAAATGCAAACAAAAACCAAATGTAGGGCAACCCCCTTAGGTCCCTCCCATTGTGGGAGCTGTTCTGTCCTCTCAATAAATCTTGCTTTCTAAAAAAAAAAAAAAAAATGTAACTCAGTGTGATAAGTGTCAAATATTTAGTAGATTTTATGCTTTCACTTCATCTGGATGACAGCATCCTGAAGCAGTTAGGTGACTGGCTGAGAGTTGGGACTTGGACCTTGTGATGTGTCGTCACCTTCTTCTTGCTCATCCCCCCTCAAGCACTGAGTGATGTGAAATTCCACGACTGATGGGTTTGTCATCATTGCAGTAACCTCTTCCTTCTCACATCAAATTGCAGGAAGATGGAAATGAGTGTGAATTCTTTTTCCATTCCCTCTGTCCTTGAACAAGTTACTTGATCTCTCTGTGCTTTAGTTTTGCTTATCTGTAAAATGGAAAAAATATTACCCTTCTTCCCAGCACAGTAGTGAAGATTAATTGAGTAGTTGATGGTCCAAAATCTCTTGCCCATATTATATAACTGTCAAACCTCAGATATTTTGAGACTCTGATAAGCAAAAAATATTTCTCAAAATTGTACAGTTTGGAATTACATACAGTATGTTTGACTCACTTTTAATCAAAAATTTTTTTAGGCTCCTCAAATAATAGTGGGGAAAGCTCTGTAGAGCATCATGTGCAGGATGGATTGTGTGAATTTACGTTGGATTTTAGCTCTGCTTTGTCTGCAGTTAGAACACCTGAATTAGCCGGGCTCAGTGGCTCAGCCTGTAATCCCATGCTTTGGGAGGCTGAGGTGAGTGGATTGCCTGAGCCCACGCGTTCGAGACTCGTCTGGGCAACTTGGCAAGACCTCATTTCTACAATAAATCAAAAACTTAGCCGGGTGTGGTAGCGCGTGCCTATAGCTCCAGCTACTTGAAAGGCTGAAGCGGAAGGCTCGCCGAAGCCCAGCGGTTGAGTCTGTGGTGGCTGGGGAGCGTGCCATTGCACTCCAGTCTGGGCGACAGAGTGAGACTCCAACTCAAAAAAAAAAAAAAGAACACCTGAATTAGAAACTAAAAGTTGGTATTATAGAATGTTAAGAAACGCAGCTATTTTGGTTTTCCCAAAGTATTAGTCATCATTCTTCCATCTGGTCTTCAAGTTCTCAGGGCCCCTTAATAGAAAAATCAAGAGTTTTTCTTGGGCTGCACTATAGAGGATTGCCACAGTGGACATTCTCACAGAGACTGATGGTGATTTTTGTTTGTTTGCTTGCTTGTTTGTTTTGAGTCGAGCTCTCACTCTGTCACCCAGGCTAGAGTGCAGTGGCATGATCATTGCTCACTGCAGCCTTGACCTCCTGGGCTTAGGCGATCCTTCTGCCTCAGTCTCCCGGGTAGCTGGGACTACAGGTGTGTATCACCATACCCAGCTAATTTTTTGATTTTTGTGTAGAGACCAGGTCTTGCTGTGTTGCCTAGGCTAGTCTGAAGGAAGTCTTAAGATACATTGTTATATTTTGATATCTTCAAGATATTTTCAGTTCCAGTTTGTGTAGTTTTAACTTTTACCAAGGAACTAGTAATTCATACTTAATTTGATGCCATTAAACTTTCATTCATTTCAATTGTCTCTGATTTGTGTATTTGCCTATGTCGGGGTGCATCAGCGTGGAGGGTCATTGTTGTATCTTTCTTACGCTATCCAGCTGATATTAATAACAGAAATAATGCCTTATTGGTGCTTGAGTCCATTTGCTGGGGAGTGTCCAATACGCTTCATGAACAGTGTGTATTATTCTTAAAGCATCCTAGTCTGTTAGGACAAGAAACTAGCCCCATTTTGTGAAGAGAATCACATGAGACTTGGAGGAAAGGAGGGCTCCCCAGAGCAGTTTAGACTTAGCAAGTGAAAGGTGGGCCTGAGCCACCACTGTGCTCATGCTGCAGCTCAAGCTGAAAGAGACCAAGAAATGCAGATGCTGTGGCTCCTGGCTCTGGGGCCCTGGTCACACAGACCTCACCAAGGAAGACCCTGTATCTTCTTGGTGCCTACTACCCTTCATGGGTATGGATATAAGAACCATTACATTTGGATCTTCCAGAGCAGTTGGTGAACTTAAGGGACTTAAGACTAAACCATTCCAAAAGTTAAGATAAAGTCACACAAAGTCTAGGACTGTGTCTGGCATAGTAGCCTCCCTCTGGGTAGGTTGAATGCTCGGGAACTTGGGGTCTGATCCCTGCAGAAGTCCTGTCTGTCTTCCTGCTCCTTCTCACGAATAAGCTCATGGGCTACTCGTGCTTGTGTGGTAAGCTGCAGCACTTGGTTTTGGTGCACATCTTCATCAGGTAGTATCAAACTATATTTCTGACCATGCTGCACATGGTTTAGAATTCTTCTATCATTTTCTAGAAATAGACACCCTTGAAAGCACCCCTGAGTTGGTTCATCCCATTCCCTGCTGCCGTGGTGCTATGTGTCGTGTGCCTCAGTCAGAGCACTGCTTCACAAATGGCTGAAACTTTCATTGCAGACATCCCTCCAGGGTGTATAATTTTCCAGACAGGATGGCCCAGGTGATAGGAACGTTTTCAGCACAACCTTGCGCAGATGTCTGCTCTGGTACTG
Organism: Carlito syrichta; assembly: GCF_000164805.1. NCBI lineage: Eukaryota > Metazoa > Chordata > Mammalia > Primates > Tarsiidae > Carlito > Carlito syrichta. Next base: position 390,697 of record NW_007247368.1, read on the forward strand.
GTGTAACAGATGCTGGCCGTAACTCTTCAGGGCCTCCCAGCCCTTGGAGATGGGCTCCACTACTGGTGTGAGTTACGAATACTTTGTGGCCATAATTAAAGCTCCTCAGTGGAACAGGGGTGAAGACATGGACTGTGTTGAAGGCAGGTGTTCACTGCCGATGGGGAAGAGCAAACGCTGTGTCTGCTGAATTTTTAGAAAGGTAGAAATGAAGAATGAGATCTGGGGAAAGGGAAGAAGTCTTTTCTAAACCTTTTGTGTATGTTCAGTATGTAGGTTAAGTAAAACAGGAGCCTAAAAAGATTTTTTAAAAAAGATTTGGTTATATTGACCTTTTTTGATTTTTCAGTTGTATATTTTGTTGATTTCTTGTTTCTTACAATGTCCTGCAGGAAAAAATTTTTTTTTTATTTCAAAAGAATGAGTCCATTAACTTGTAACCTCTTGAGCATGAAAATGGTTTTTTAGGTTATTTCTTTAACAACTAAATCAAGTCAGTATTTGATTCCCTTATATTCATTTATTTTGCAAATATTTATGGAAGATTCACAGAAGGCTAAACATTATATTAGACACTAGAAATGCAGCAGTAGACAAACTATAAGTTCCAGGGTTTGTAGAATTTTAAGTCAGTGAAGAAGACAGATTAAGTGAATACTTAGGTATGTAATTATAAATCCTGATTAAGTGCCCTGAAGGAAAAATACAGGGTATTGTAAGAAATTATAACAATGGGACATAACTTGAGAAAAGGATATTTGAAGATGCTTCATTTAAACTATGACCCCAGGGATGAAGAGGGAAGGATGGAATCAGGCCAAGCACTGATCTGTACAGAGGCCCTGGGATAGAGTGGGCTTGGAACTCAGGTGACCCTTTCTGTTCATTACACTAGCCATAGTGTATTGGACAGAAGGTAATGTGGGTAGGGGTCAGATGGCGGTGACCCCACATGCTCAGTAGCAGTGGGGTACCGAGGGCCTCTGATGTGCTGGGCACTGCACCGGATGCCATGCGTGCATCGCTCCGTTGGCTGTGTGGATGAGAGTGTGTAAAACTGGGAAGTTGCATGGCAGGATTCCTTGTGGGCAGCATAGTTCTGAATCTATGCTCTTGAACTCCTCACTAGATTTTTATGCTAATAAGGTGACAGGCTACTAAAGAACTTTGAACAGGGAAGTAACATCAGTGTGCTTTTCCTTTAATTTGTAATTTTTAAAACGCAGTGTGGAAAATGTGTTTTGTAGGTCAAGAGTGGACTTGGAAACAGAGCAGGCGTTCGTTGGCGTGAGCCTGGTGACCAGCTGAGGATGGTAGCAGTAAAGACAGAAGTCAAGACTTTTTTTGGAACTAGTATTTTGGAAGGCGGGCTCTGGGTGTTGGATCGGATGTGGCAGATGAGAGAGAGGACAGTGACAAGGAGGTTTCCTAGCTGAGGCCGAGGTCCAGGCAGGCAGAAGTTGTTTATGATATGGAAAGTGAGTTTGGGAAGCAGGAATGAAGATCAGACATTCCCTCTTGGGCAGCTGGTTCTGAGGAAGATGTTGACTTTATGTAAGAATGGGAAATTTTCCTGAGAAAATAAAGCTCAAGTTATGCCTGGTTTAATTGAGTAAATAATTTTTTTTTAAATAGTTTTTAAAAATACCTACTAGCCGGGCTCGGCGGCTCAGCCTGTAATCCCAGTGCTTTGGGAGGCTGAGGTGAGTGGATTACCTGAGACCGCGGGTTTGAGACCCGCCTGGGCAACTTGGCGAGACCTCATCTCTACAATATATCAAAAAATTAGCCGGGTGTGGTAGCGCGCGCCTGTAGTTCCAGCTACTTGGAAGGTTGAGGCGGAAGGATCACCTGAGCCCAGCAGGTCGAGGATGCGGTGGCCATGAGCGTGCCACTGCACTCCAGTCTGGGTGATGGAGTGAGATTCCAACTCAAAAAAAAACAAAGTACCTTCTAGGTAGGAAGGATGAGTAAGGAGAGTTCTGGACTTCGGTTTCTGAGGCTCTGTCTTCACTATTGTTTGGTCTCTCAGTGAGGCCAACAGAATAGTACCCCTTCCCCCTGCCCCGAGTTCTGAACAAACAGTGGCAAATGGGGCTCAAAATATTGCCTGTAGTTATTGATATGGTTCAATAGATTAGTGGGCAGGGGAGGAGCTTACCCCAGGGAAGAGAGCAGCTTAGCACCCCAAACTATGGGCGGCTCAGTACATGTATGCTGGGTTTGGTTTTCCCGTTCACCACATAAGCGACCCCCCTACCTGGGGTGGAGTGGCGAGGACCAGGGGTTACGCCATGTGACCTCTCTGGAGTCGGGAGAAGCGTTTTTCCAGAATAACTGTCTTGCTCGTCCGTGTGTTGTTGTTCTTGCTTCTGCAGACGAGTGGGGAGCTGTTGGATGGTTCTGCTTCAGACCACAGGGTGATGGCTTCTAGTTCTCGGATCTTAGGTATCTGGCATTGGTTTTCCTTTTTCCTGGACATACCCACCACCTTGTTACCCATACTGTCTACTCTTGTCCTTAACCCATGGTGTTTTTTTCACTTCTGCAGAGAAATGCAGTCCAGTTTGGCTCTGAGTCTCGACAGGCTCACAAAACTGAACAGGATCTTGGGGGCAGACACTCCTTTGCCACTGACAGGTTGGAGGTGATGGATCATTTACAGAAGTAGATACATTTAAGGGCTGCCCTTGCTGCTGTGATTTGCTCTCATGAATGGAAAACCATATATGAAACCTTGTGCCGTTTAGCTGATAAACTGTTTCCCCTGGATGTTATAGTTGGGGCTGTTTAGAGAGGGGCCAGTGAGATGAGTTGTGGCCCTCCGTGGTGGCTCTCTTCCTCTTCCCAACCTGAAGGTGAATCTTATGAAGTCTTTTTTTTTTTTTTTTTTGAGTTGGAGTCTCACTCTGTCGCCCAGACTGGAGTGTAGTGGCCGCTCCCGGCCACCGCAGCCTTGACCTGCTGGGCTCCGGCGATCCTTCCGCCTCAGCCTTCCGAGTAGC
>NW_007247368.1:393821-408299 GCF_000164805.1 Carlito syrichta
TTTTTTTTTTTTTTTTTTTTTTTTTTTTTACCTGAAAAGTAAGACCTGCGGATTTACCCAGTAGATGGATAGTTTTTCAACATCTTTTTAGTTCCTCACTGCAGTTGACAAAGATAAATGATCTTTGGCGGGGGGTGGGGAGGTCCCCAGTTTTAAGCAGGGAGCAGAACCTGGAGCTGACTGACTGCAGAGGCCCCCTTGCTCGGTTCGCTGTGGCTGGTGAGCATGGTGGTGGTGACGACAATGCTGGGGTCTTGCCAAAGACGACCTTTGTGTTGATGCAGACGAGGCGCAGCCACCTTGGAGTGTCATGCTCATCCACCCCTGCTGGACTCTCTGAGGTCGGAGCTCCACGGAGCCACGTGACAGCAAGCATCTATGAGTACATGAAAGGGGCGGCAAGGAGGCTCCTGAAATGGCTGAGTGGGAAGAGCAAGACTTTGACATGCACACCCAGCAGAGGGGGTGAAGGTCTGAGTACCTTATCTCTCCATGGACGTGTTTAGTATTCCAGGCTGTAGACAAACACAAGAGTGAGTTGACATGAGCTCACAGGCATATTCTTCGTGCCACTTGAGCCTACTTGTCTTGTAGATTACCTGGGAGATTATTGACATCTATCAACGAGTGACTTTTGGCCTTGTCTAGAAGTACAACTCTGCCTTTTTTGGCTGATATGGATAGTTTTGAAGACTTATGTCACCCTGCCCAGCTCACATGTCTCTCTGTGAAGTGTCACTTCATGAACACTGTACTTTTCTAAAGATAATACAGCACTCGGGGACCGGCAACCCTAAGAAAGAGAAGGGAAGACGTGGGACCTGAGACCCACATATGGACTTGAAGACCTTGCGTATATACAGGTGTGAGGATTCCAAGGGACAGGGCCTGCAACAGATGCACTGGGAAGGCCCAGGAAGCCCTTTTAAAATGGGCAGGCAACTGGGAGTGGGAACGGTGGGATCAGGCAGGAGAGAATTGAGCCCTGGCGCTGCTGTCTGGTGAGCAGGAAGTACTTGCATATAGTTTCCAAATTCTCTGTGGAGATGAGAAACCTTTTTTAAGTGGCAGAATTGGAATGTTTGGCAGTCTTCTGGGTTTAAAAATTTTTTTTTTTTTTTTGCCGGGTACAGTGGCTCACACCTGTAATCCCAGCACTTTGGTAGGCTTACACGGGAGAATCACTTAAGCCCAAGAGTTTGTGAGACTAGCTTAAGCAACATAGCAAGACCTCGCCTCTACAAAAATTTTAAAAATTAGCCAGATGTGGTGGCATGTGCCTGAAGTTGCAGCTAGTCGGGAGGCTGAGGCTGTGGTGAGCTGAGGTCTGCAACCGCATGCCAGCCTGGGTGACAGAGAGAGACCCTGACTCAAAAAACGTGTGTGTGAGAGGAAGGCGGAATTCCAAGAGAGTATAAAATTGTGTATGGTATAAAAACTGGAACAGAATGAACTGCCGCCACTGCGCTGTTGAAGATTGCCTGGATTGTTCCCTCTCCAGTGTATTTCCCACCTCTCACTCAGATATAACCACTGTTCTGAAGGACTGTGGCACACCCTTCCCCTTCGTTAGGGCTTGCCTCATATGTTTGTACTCCTGTCAATGTATTGCTTGTTTCTGCGTGTTTTTGAACCTGATGTCAATGGAATCATGAAGAAAGAATACCCTTCTGCACCTTGCTGCCTTCATTCACCTGTATCCCGAGCGCAGTTCACATGCAGTGGCATTCCACAGTTTTGTATGAGTATACCAGCGTCTTCCGCCTCCTGTCTGCTCTTGATGGATAGCTTGATTCCTGGTTTTTTTGTTTTTGTTTTTGGCTGCTGGAGACGGTTCTACTGTACATGTCTACTGGCATACATGCACAAGAATTCTTTGGCATGTATCTGAGAATGCAGTTTCTGAGTTACAGACGTGCACATCTTTTCCTTTACCAAGTAAAGCCAGATTGTTGATTTTTTTTCTAGCTGTATATACAATTCCCAGTAACTTCACATCTTTGCTAACACCTGATAGAATCAGACTATAACCTGTTTGCCAACATTGTGAATTTGAATCTCCCTGGGTGGTTTTATTTTTCTCTAATTACTGATGATATTGGGCATGTCATAATGAGTTTGTGGGCCATTTTTGTCTCCTCTTATGTGGTACCTGTGTAGATCTTTTGCTGATTTTTCAGTTGGGTTGTCTTTTTCTTTGTGGTTTGTAAGAGTTCCAGATACTCATTTTAAATAGTATATGTGGCAGATATCTTCCAGTTGGTGGCTTATCTTTTCACATTCTTTGTGGTGGGTTTAAAGGTGTAATATGTTGCTAATTTATTTTTATTTTTTGAGTCGGAGTCTCACTCTGTCACCCAGGCTGGAGTGCAGTGGAACGCTCACAACCACTGCAGCCTCAACGAACTGTTGGGCTCAGGTGATCCTTCTGCCTCAGCCTTCCAAGTAGCTAGAACCACGGGCACGTGCCACCATGCCTGGCTGATTTTTTGATGTAATGTAGAGATGAGGTCTCGCCAGGTTGTCCAGTCTGGTCTCAAACCCCTGAACTCAAGCAATCCTCTTGCCTCCATGTGCCACCGTGCCCCACTAATATGTTGCCAATTTTAACACAGTTAAATCTATCAGTCTTCTTTATGATTGGAGCATTTTATTGTACAAGAAATCTTTTTTCGTGGTTATAGGCAGTCTCCTATGTCTGTTTTTTTTTTAAAGTCTTATAATTTTGCTTTTCTTAGTTAAGTCCTTAGTCTCCCGGATCTGGTTATTGTGTGTTGTGAAACGCGGGGAATTGGGTTTATTTTTCTCTGTATGCATAACTGAGTGTCCCAGTGTGTCACATTTTGAGAAGTCCAGCCTCCTTTCCACTGATCTGTGTTGCCAGCTGTGCCAAAATGGATTGCCCACAGATGGGTGTTTCTGGACTCTGTTTTGTTCCTTGCTCTCGGTCTATCCCTGCACCAGTCCTTCACCATCTAGCTTTAGAATAATTGTTGATATTTGATGGGTCAGGTTCCCCATGCCTTTGTTTTTTTGAAAGAATATCTTAATTAGTGACACTTTACTATCCTTTAAAATGTTCAGAATCAGTTTGTCTTGTTCCACAAACTAACCAGTTAGAATTTCTAATGAGACCACGTTGACTCTCTAGATCCATTTATGTGTTGCATTCTCTTTCTCTCCCTTTTCTCTACTTGTACAGTCTTTCCAAGTCGTATTTTTAGCCTCCTTCCTTTCCTCAACTGTTTTCTGCATCCCAAGTTGCAGCTGTCCCTTGAGAATAGTTTTCAGAACCTTTGTCTCCTGTGCTGTCTCTTTGAATTAAACTTTACTTGAAAGTCCAACCCAAAGAATTTGGGGCCACTGCTCAATTCACTGCCTCCTGAAAGGAAGCTCTCTGTTGGGATTCTGCTTTGACTGAATGTCAGAGCTCAGGCCCGTGGAGTGGGAACTCTTGCTTGTATGGTCTTAACGTCTTTATGGGACAATGCTGCACGAGCTGGTGGGACCTCACAAATTCTTTCATTACTAGTAGTCCCCAAATGTGGAAAGTCTTTCTCGGCTTGGGATGAGAGAGGGTCCTGAGAATTTCTCTTGGCTCTATTTTCCCCTTACAATTTATATAAGATACAGTGGCAATTTTATTTTTTTATTTTTTTGGTCTTTCTGATCACAAAGAACAGTTTGTAAGGAGCAAATAGTTAACCATAGTCTCACAAGTTTTCTTAAATATGTTGGGTATTTTGACCAGTTGGACAGAAGTGTGCGTTCAATTTGTATAAATTTCTTTCTTCACCTGCTTGGGAGCTTAGAAACTGCTCCTTTTTGTTTCTTTTGATTGCAGTAAATCAGGGTGTTTGTTTTGTGAAGTCTTCCCTTAAGGAAATAAAAGCTGAGCAAGTAACTGATCAGGCCTCCACACGTCAGGTGTTGGTTTATTTTGTGTTATGTTGTTTTGTTTTGCCACCAGGAGCTGGAAGTAAGTACATCATTATCTGACTCTTCAGGGTCCTTCCTTTGTGAATTAACATGGGAGGATTTAAAGTCCATGGTAGCCTGCTCCTGCTACCACTCAGGTTTTATCCATTGGATCCAGGGTCTTCCTTGGGTCAGTTGCAACTCTGCTTTACCTGGGCAGAGGGCAAATAGGCATGAGACTCTTCAAGTAGGACCATGTGGCCGTCAGTAAAGATGTTAAGTGTCATGCTATTCATGATACTGTGGTGGGGATTGGTATCGCTAATTCAACTGTTCATTTATATGTGGTGTTCATTTTTATTTTCGATAGTGAACATGTTCTAAAATGCAATTAGAGCGGTTCAAGAGCTGCATTTTCCCTGAAATGCAGAACAGCGTAGGTCCAAGGCTACGTTTGACCGAGTCTTGCTAGGGATTCTGTGAAAGGGAGTGGAGATTGGAGGTCACAGGACCCATGGGGGCAGAGGGGCCCTGAGGAGCTGTGATTGGGCAGGCCGGGGGGGAGTATGGGTAAGAGGGACTTGTCGGATGCTGCTGGGAGTCCGTTTTTTGATTGTTTGGAAGTGATTGCGGTCATTGTGTTGGTTTAAAAATATGCCTGTGACTGGCAGGAGCACTGGTAACATTCCACTCCCGTTCCTGCCACAAGGGTAAGCCATAAAATATTTTTTGTTGGTTTTTTTGTTGTTGTTTTTTGAATCCTAGTCTCACTGTCACCCAGGCTGGAGTGCAGTGGCATGCTCACGACCACTGCAGCCTTGACCTGCCGGGCTCAGGTGATCCTTCCTCCTCAGCCTTCCAAGAAGCAGGAACTACAGGCACGAGCCATCACACCCGACTGGAGCCATGACGTTTAGCTGAGGCTTCTTAGAATCTAAATCACAGCTGGAAGACACCTAGCTGATCTCCTTATTAATAGTCTTCTGGAACAGTTACATGAGAGCATCCAGAACCGTTCTCTAGAACTAGAAGGTGCAAAGAAGATGCCTTCACGGCAGCTGGTTGTGACATCGCAGGCTTTCTGATCCAGATCATATGTGACAAGAATTTTCAGCGGTGTTCATTAGGCCGTCTTTCTTCTTATCTGGAGTTGGCGTACCCACCTCTTATCTCTGCTGCTGCCTTAAGCAGCTGACACTTGCCTCTTCTTTTGCTGCCACATGTGCGTCCCTGTTGAGATGACTGCTTGAGTTCCCAGGAGAGGACTCCTGCTCATTCATCTTAAGCCGCTTTTTGGGTGCTTGGTTCCTCTTACATCCAGCACAGGATGTTAGTCTTCGGAGCACATCAGCGCAATCTCTTTACCTCTGTGTTGGGGAAACATTTCAGAATCGACACTGGGTCCTGAAAGGAGAAACTGGGGCAGCAAGGGGAGGATGCCTGTAACTCAGAGCATGAGTGTCATGGGCATCACAGCCACACACCCGATCACACAGCATGGAGGTGGAGGGACAGCCGAGACCGCTCCAGCAGCGATCCCGGGGGGCTTTGGGTGACAGGGCAAGTTATGCAGGACCCTGTCCTCAGCTCTGCGTCAGAAACACAGCTTCCTTTTAGCTTACATTCCTGATGAGTCTTTTAGACTTTCTTTCTACATAAAGAGTTTGTGATGTAAGCCAGCAATTTTCATTCTGAGACTTGTGACACTCTAGTTAGTCCCACATTATCATATTATAGAGAGAGTATTTTTGAAGTTCAGCAATAGAATTCCCTGTAGTTGGGCATAATTTTTTAACATAAATATGTGTTCTTTGGCATTTTTTTTTTTTTTCGAGTCGGAGTCTCACTCTGTCACCCAGACTGGAGTGCAGCGGCTGCTCCCGGCCACCGAAGCCTCGACCTGCTGGGCTCCGGCGATCCTTCCGCCTCAGCCTTCCGAGTAGCCGGAATTACAGGCATGCACTACCCACGCCCAGCTGATTTTTTGATTTATTGTAAAGATGAGGTCTCGCTGCCCAGGCGGGTCTCGAACCCACGGGCTCAGGCATTCCACTCACCTCAGCCTCCCAAAGGCGCGGGATTACAGGCTGAGCCACCGAGCCCAGCTTCTTTGGCATTTTTAAGAGTGGAGTGATGGTGTCATGAAATTAAATAACAGGATGTTGCAAGTCCCGTCCCCCAAGCTAGTCCTTTTCAATCTGCGCATCAAAGCTGATTCTGCATCAAAGCGTGGGGCAGCTCATAAACCCCATGGTAGCCTGACACAGATTGGCAGGTGCATTCTCATTCCTGCCGAAATGCTTAATGATACTGTGCATGTCATCATTCTCTGACTGTAAGAATGGAAGCTGGGACTGGGCTCGGTGGCTCAGCCTGTAATCCCAGCACTTTGGGAGACTGAGGCGGGTGGATTGCCTGAGTCCGCAGATTCGAGACCAGCCCAGGCAACTTGGTGAGACCTCGTCTTTACAATAAATCAAAAATTAACCAGGCGTGGTAGCGTGCACCTGTAGTTCTGGCTTCTTGGAAGGATCGCCAGAGCCCCAGCAGGTCAACACTAGGGTGGCCGTGAGTGTGCCACTGCACTCCAGCCTGGGTGACAGAATGAAACTCCAACTCAAAATAAATAAATAAATAAAAAAGAATGGAAGCTGGAGCTGGACAGGGCTGGACTCTGTGAGCTACCTCAATGGGGCTGATGGGGGATACATCGCTTGGCTGGTCCAAGTGGGGTCTCAGGGCACACGCTACCCTCCTGGCCCTGGCTGAACTTGCTCAGAACACCATTATCGTTCACAGTTTCTAGCATGCCTGCTTTCTTTGACTACATAGGGTGCCTGTAGTTTGGGGGAGAAACGTGATTGAGGAAAGAAGTTAGTTGTAGAAACCATACTTTGAAAGATTTTTTTAAAAATTCAGTTAATTAGAATGTTACTTTAATGTGAACTTAGTTCTGAGTTTCAAGTTCTTCTCCCAGAATGGAAAGGGAATTAGGAAACTGGCTGTCACTTGTTGAGCATGTGTGCCAAGGCCCCCTTTGTCAATTTCATCCTCACCCCAATCCTGTAAAGGAGGGAGCTCATAGTGAACCAGCCCTCGTTTACAGATAAAGGAAGAGTCTTAGAGAGGTTCATTAACCCTTCTGTGGACACACAGTAAGTGGAGGACTGGAAAGAACTCAAAACAGGAAGAGGGACACAGGCAGGTAAAACCTTGTGTTTTAGGTACTAGATTCCAGAAGCAGATTCTGGCTCATTGTAGTGTTTTGATCTGTGTTGAATATGGATTAATGGGTGCAAACGGGACACAGTTATTTACAGCAGAGGTGCTGGCCACGATGTGTTAGGTCTTGTTTGGTTTCAGTGTTTGAGATTTCTGGTATTGCCAGAGCTTGACCGTGAGCCTTGAGCATGGATTCCTGGTGATGGGTATAGCCTATCCCAGAAATGCAGCCGGTTCATCTGCTTCTACGTCAGTGTTAAGTGTTTCAGCTGTTCAGAACCCTTCTTCTTTTTTTTTGGAGTTGGAGTCTCACTCTGTCGCCCAGACTGGAGTGCAGTGGAGAGATGAGGTCTCACTGCCCAGGCGGGTCTCGAACCCGCGGACTCAGGCAATCCGCTCACCTCAGCCTCCCAAAGGCGTGGGATTACAGGCTGAGCCACCGAGCCCGGCCCTTCTTCTTCTTAAGTGTAACTTTACTGTGCTCACCCAGTTCAGCTCAAGTCTGCTTTTTTGAATCAGAATTTTTAAAATATTTAGTGCTTTTGCTATTTCCAGAAAATATGGGTTTGTTGACTTTCCCTTGCTTAGGGCATGTTTGTCATGATGATGCAAGAGTAAGCATTACAGCCAGCCTCCATCCCTGTGGTCCTGGTTCGTTCCAACGTGGTGTGTCAAATAATGAGGAGCGCCAGGCATTTGTAGGTCCCTAGCGACGTGCCAAGCATGGCACCAGGTGTCCCATGGCATCAGTTCTTAACATCAAATGCAGGGAGCAGGGGTCTGCAGCACTGGGATACTTGTGGGCACCGAGTGAGCCTGAGGTCACCACAGCCAAGCTGGTGGAAGTATTGGCACTGCTGTGGCTAGGGATCTGTCACTGCTGGTGCTTCAGGCCACAGCCCAGTGGGTCATCCTTGTTTTGTTCTGTTTTCATAAGAGCCACTGGGATGGCTAATTGGTAGGCCTCGTCCCAGAGCCTCTTGCTGTCTGCCCACAAAAGGCCTGTGTGTGCTCTGTGTACTGCAGAAATGGGTGCTCACCTTCTCCTGCCCTTGAACATGTCTTCACCAATCCTTAGAGGAAGATTTGGATGAGAGCCCTTTTCTGGAGTGCACTTAAGACAGGTCTAGAAGATTCTCACAGCATGAAATGAGGAAACAGCCTCAGAAAAATGGAAGTTATTCTTTTAGTGCCGAAGTGTCATTGGACCAGAGTACAGCTTTGTTAATTCACATTAAGACCCAGCCCCTGGAATGGTGTTGAGCCAAGCCTGTGTGGTTCATCCCAGAGTTGTGAAACAAAAGGCATCTGTTCTGGTAAATTCCGGGTGCACATCAGTGCATACAGACAGCAACCCTCCCTGCACAAGCGCTGTTCTCTCTTCACGCCTGAGCTTCCCTGGTGTGGGGAGTCATTCTGTTTTCGAGGGTGACCCTAACAAATTAAATAGATCGAGGAACTCATTTTTTACTTATTGCACATCAAGTCCTGTATGAGAAATACTTAATAATCTTGAAGAGTTTTGATTCTCACAGCTGACTTCTCGTCTGCTTAGGTTTATCTCCATTCTGAAAAGCTTCACTGAAAGATTTCTAAATGTCTTAACGTAGAACTGCGTTTCATCGTTTTATGAATGTTACATGTTCTGTTTTGTGTGTTTCCTAGTAAAGCGTGATGTCAGGTGTCTGTCATGTCATGTTACTCCTATTTTGTATGTTCCCTGATGAGGCGTGACTCTCATGTGTCTGTGTGTCTGTGATGTTTGTCATGTCATGTGACTATTTTGTATGTTCCCTGATGAAGCATGATTCTTGTGTGTCTGTGATATGTGTCTGTCATGTCAGTGATTCCTGTTTTGTATGTTCCCTGTTGAAGTGTGACTCTCGTGTGTCTGTGATGTGTGTTTGTCATGTCATGTGATTTCTATTTTGTATGTTCCCTGAAGTATGATCTCATGTCTATGGTCTGTGATGTGTGTCATGTCATATGACTCCTGTTTTATATGTTCCCTGGTAAAGCATGACTCTTGTGTGGGGTCTGTGATGCAGGTTCCTATTGGTGAGTGCTGACTGAGCACCTGTCTCGTGTCGGGTACTCTGCTCATTACTACTCTGGATACAAGGCTTCGAGTAGCCACATCACCTTTTTACGTGCAGCTCCGAGTCCTGTTGGGGGAAGAAAAGGAGACATAACTTGATACTCTACCAGACTCGGTGATATGTGAGCCACAGCTAAGTGAGAGGGCCTTGGTAGTCATGGAAAAAGGCTCACCAGAAACTACCTGTGGGTCAGGAAAGGGAATGTCTTAGGTGGTTCACATGACAAGAGGCCATGAAGGATGGCTAGGATTATGAGAGAGCAGGGTCGTGTATAAGGTGGTCCATAGGACTAGATAGTCTCATAGTTGGCCGGGTCACAACAGATAGAGCTGGGGCCTGTGTGAGGTGGCTAACAGGACTAGATAGCCTCAGAGGTAGCTGGGTCACAACGATGGTACTGAACTCATAGCAGCCATGCAAAGGCATCCAGGAGCCTGCACCCCAGGAGGGCTGAGGGGCAGGGCATGTGGGAAAGCCCTCAGTTTCTTTCTTCCAAGGGAAGGACTTAGGAAGCCCAGTGTAGAGATGAGGCTCCAACATCCTGGCAGATGTCACAGCAGCACTGAGTGCTTCCAGGCCATACCCTGAGGGACCTCTCTAGAAATGCTCCTCTCTGCCCTGACTGGAGTCCTCCATCAGCAGAAGGGTGCTTCCTAGTCATGGGCTCAGTCTGAAGTCATGTCGCAGGGAACTTTCTACCTTTCTGTCCTCCCTCATTGCAGAGGATTTCGACTCCTGCCGAGAAGTGAAGCAGACCTGGAGAAAGGCCAATTTCTGTCGCTTCTGCAGCAGGGAACTCTTCCGCTTTCAAAGCTCTTAAATTAATGAAAAGTTTATTGACTGTTTCGTGTTGTTTCTGGGGTCTCAGGCTTGAGCAGTAAGAATGCAGAGCTTCTGTCAGTGTTGCTCGAGCTGTGCAGCTGTTAGAGGTGGCTAGTGCCCAAGAGTGGCCTTCCATCATGTGAGCATGAAGGAAGAGTTACTTTCCAAGAGCAGGACCAAGAGCATCTTCATGTCACAAACCAACCCCAACATAAACACAAGTGGGTGGGAGGGTTGGGGTGACGGTGTCCCCCATGGCGCTTGGCATACCTCCTCCTGCCATACCATGTCAACTGGGGAGGTGGGTTGCAGAGTAGGGTGACTGAGTCATGACAGCAGTAGTGATTTATCTCCAGAACAAGAGTTGCCAGGACTTTGATGTACACATAAGGTGCTCAACCTTTAAGTCTGTGGCATCTTGCGTTGGAGCTAGTGGTCCCCGTTGACCCCAGAGGCTGCTCTCCTACCAGCTTGTTGTGGGGGTCTAGATCCACCAGCCTTCTCGAAATGTGTATGCAGTGGCCAAGGAAGCTCCTCGTTCCCCTAGGGAATCCATCCCACCATGGGCTGCTTCATCTCCCCAAGCTCCCTTAGGGGTCGGGATCAGCTTTCTTTTGCAGCTGAGTCAACAGAGTCCCCAAAAGCGACCATCATGTGCCCTTACAGAGCTCCACACCTGCAGCAGCCTGCATGGGGTATGGTGCCACGCACATGCCTTCTGGGCTTTATGTGGGGGGCAGCCACCCTCTGATAAGAGCCCTTGAGGAGACCTGGATGTGGACCAGGAGGAGGAAGCCTTGGAGCTCACATCACAGTCTCTGGTTCAGGATCCATAGGTGTTTCCCTCAGTTGCAACCCAAACCCCTGGTGGTTGACTTTGTGTGTTTTCTGAACTGCAGTGCACACGCCCATGTGAGTGGCCCAGAGCAACCTCTTGGAGATCCCAGGGCCACAGAGCTGCTGTGGGCAGGATACTTCCCAGCAACCGTCCTTCCCCTGCTCACAGCCTTGTGCTATGCTGGGGCTAGCACTTACCTGGGGAGCTTGGCTCTTCATTCGGAAAACTGACTGAAGCAATTCAGTGGTCCAAAGCAAGCCTGCAGAAGCTCTGGAGGGGTTCTCCCCTTGTGCAGCTGTTTGTCTGTCTTACAGCCCTCTCCTCCATGGCCTTCCGGGTGATCCACGGGACCTGTGAGGTGTTCTGGGGTTGACTGGTTCACCTGCGACATAGTGCAGCAGTGAGTTTTGGAGCTTGGAAGTTCAAGATCAGAGTTCAGCAGAGTTGGTTTCTCCTGAGGCCTCTCTCCTTGGCTTGGAGATAGCTGCCTCCTCCCTGTCCTCCCAGGGTCTTCCCTTTGTACCTGTCAGTGTCCTAATCTCCTCTTCTTACGAGGACACTCATCATGTTGGGTTAAGGCCCATCCTGATGACCAGCAGCCATCTTTAAGACCCCATCTCCAAATAAAATCACATTGTGTGGTACTAGGGGTTCGGGCATCCACTGTAGACATGCCAGGGGGCATGGTTAGCTGCATGAAGAGAGCTGCAATCCTGAACAGCTCTACAGAGACAGCCGCTCTGGCCACGTTTTTGAGCCCAAAGGATTTTTCTGAGATCTTTGCCTTCAGTGAAATCCAGACATCAGGTGAAAGAGATAAGGAAGATGTTTCCCATCTTAAGAAGGAGGCTGTGGTGCGGTAATCGTGTTTTTGTGCTTTGAAGAGTAATTTTTGCTTCTGCTCCTTTCATTAAACAAATAGTATGATGCAGTGACAAAATTAAATACCCTTTCTTTCCATTTTTTTTGTAATGAGGAAGTCTGTCCTTTAATTTAAAATTCAACTTGTGAAATGGATTGTACATGATAATTTGCCATGCGTCCATAAAAACCATAAAATACAAGAAGCAATGTTGTTAGAGAGGCTATTCTCATTTCCTGGCAGTCATTACATGCTTCCAATACAAAAACATTTTTCTCCTAACTATCCTTTTTGAGCTCAAAAATGGATTTCCCTCCAGCCCCTGTCATTCAATGATCACCTCGGGAGATGCACAGATATAATTGATGATCCCTGGAAGGCGGCCTGCAGCGTGCCACACACGCCATCCTTCATCTCCCGCCCCATACCCGTCAGTAGATGTTACATCGCCGATGTATATTTTATAGGGTGACCCTGACGGATGTCACTTTGATGCTGTGCAGGGATAATAAGATTGCACATATAATGAAAGGCCAATAAATAGAAAAATGTTTACGAGATAGAGAATGGTGGCTTTAACAGTTTTATGGCTTTCCTTTTTCCTTTCTTCTCTTCTCTCCTTTGCTGGTAGGATTGTGGTTTTGTTACAGGAACTACAAAACATTAAGAAAGGTGATGTGGTGATAGAACCGACAGCAGTGAAATCCCACTTGCCCTGTTGCTGAACTCCAATAAAATGAATTCAGGAAATAATGAAGTGTTCTGCTTGTGGAGAGAAAACTGATGTCAACAAATTAATTCTTGGGGTTTGGGAGGCTCTACTGAGAAAACAAGGGTTTCCTGGTATTGGCATTTTACACTTAAAACATTCACAAATTTTATTTAAACAAATAGCTTAGTAAAAAACCAAAAATAAAGACCTCTGAGTGGGCCCCTGTGTGGCTTCCATGTTAAGTGAAAGCCAGTCTTGTCATTGTGTCAGGACTGTCCTGGGCTTCCATGCCAGAGGCTGGGATGATCCCCACGTGATAGGAGCCCTTCGGTTCAGACTGGGCTTTAGACCATTTTGTGATGGCCTTGAACTCTGTGTTCAAATGAGAGGTTCCCAAGTCTACTATTATTTATTTATTTTTATTGTTGCTATTTGTAGTTAAGTGGAAGAATCTTGTATTGTTCCATCAGTAGATGTTTTGATGGAGCTGCTTGCAGGCGATGGCAGCGATGGGGTGGGGGTGCAGAAGACCCACCTGGTGGCCCTTGAATACCTCTGTGGTTGTGAGCACAGTTTGAAACTCTTTAAATAGACACGTCTTGCTAGAGGCAGTTTGGATAGATGCGTTGTAGTCTGCAGCCAATGCAGAGGCTTTTTTGGGTCGAACCCATATTCCTTCAGGGACTTGGCCTTGTCTAGACCCAGACATCACGGCTTTTGGATCAAGAGGCAGGTGAAGGCCACTTTTTGGCACATTTTTGGGACGTGTCACACCTAGAGCCAAAAGCAGGCAAGAGAGCTTCTCCTGGCACCTAAGCTGGTGGGTGGTGTGAGGTGTTGAGAGTCAATGGTGAGGGGCTGCTTGGGTGGTAGGCTTCTTATGTCTGTCTGACATCGCCCATGGAGTTTGTTCTTGGTATAGGAGACAGAAGACACTTCCTTAGGCATGTGCATAATTCTGGTTCTGTGCTGACATCTATCAGATGTGTTTCTGATTTGGGTACCCCTGAAGTTGCTCAAAGCAGGTGCAGTTCCGTAGTTCACGGGTGCTGGGATGGGGTCTCCCCCTAAGCCGGGAAGGCTGGCAGCCTGTTGTGGGCAGCTGTGTAGTGGTCTTATCTGTTCTACAGCCACTACTGATGTCCAGGGAGGAGATTTAAGATGCTTTCGTGCTGAGATCCACATTTGAGTCTCTAGCCTTAAAATGTCTGGATGGCTATTTCCCCTTAGTTCTTTAAACCTCAGCTGCCACCCTTTTTAGAGAACCAACATAGCAGAGTGTAATGGGTGAGAGCACTGGACTCTAGAGCCAGACCCCCAGCGCTGCCCCTTGAAACTGAACTTGGCCCTGTCTTTATCTGTCTGTACCTCAGTTGCCTCATTTGCATAGCAGGGATAATTAAGGCATGTATCTATTTGGGTGTCTATGAAGATTTGATGTGTTAAGTTATGGAAAGCACAGCTTCATCATTATAGATTTCATAGCCATGTGGAAGGTATTTTGCTTGTTAGTTCATAATTAAAGCTACAGAGGAAGGCAGTGTTGACAAGTGACTTCCTAAGCCTGCCAGGCCATGGTTCATGGCGCCCACCTTCAAGCAGCCGCCTCTAAACTCTGCACATAGGTTGCATTTTTCACTGACCCATGAGAACTAAAGCAAGAACAGGGTAGTCATTTTTCATAACAGCAAGTATAATGAATTACAGAACTTATTTGGAGACTAAATCTGTCTTCTACTTTTTTGGAGATAAAATGTCATTTCTTTTATAAAATAATGATGAGATCAGGAGTCAGTTATTCCTAATGTTCTTACTTGGTAAAATGAAAAGTTGACAATCTTATATATATTTCTTAAAAGTTTTATTCTTTTGGAGTTCATTCTGGGTGAATTTTAATTCTTAGGAAATAATCACTTCATCAATATTTACTGACTTTTTTTGTGTGTGTTGGAGTCTCACTCTATTGCCCAGACTGGAGTGCAGTGGCCGCTCCCGGCCACCGCAG
>NW_007247368.1:408319-420883 GCF_000164805.1 Carlito syrichta
TTTATTGTAGAGATGAGGTCTTGCTGCCCAGGGGGGTCTCGAACCCGCGGGCTCAGGCAAACCATTCACCTCAGCCTCCCAAAGGCGCGGAATTACAGGCTGAGCCACCAAGCCCGGCTCTGACTTCTTTTTCTATTCAGGATGTTGTCCTGGCCCTGTTGGGGTGCTCACAGATGAGCTGGACACGGGCTTTGGGAGGTCAGGTGGGCTCATTTGTGGTTGTAACCCAGGGAAACCTGTATGTCCCAGGACAGAGGCAAGAATAAAAAGGTGCAGGAGTAAAAACAACGCCATGATGACTTCCAAAGGTTGGGGAAGGGCAAGAAGGAAATTTAACCTGTCACGGACGGTGACACCTGTGGCGAGTGAGTCTGAGTAGTGTGAGGGCCTTGGGCCTGGACCAAGAGGGTAGGTGGTAAGGGGCTCGTGGGCAGAAGGAAGGCACTGAGGACCAGCAAGACGGCTGTTGTGTTTGACGTGAGCCGAAGGTCATAAGAGGTAGAGAATGCGTAGAAAGGTCTTCTGGGGCAGCGGGGAAGGCTAGGAACTAGCAGTGAGGCACCAGGGCCTTTGTTCCTGAGGCCCTGACGAACCTTCCATAGGTTGGAGAGGAAGGGAGCACTATCTGTGCCGGAGGGGCCAAGCCAGCCAGGGGAAGGGCCTGCCATTCTCTGAACCTCACACACAAACACCTGAGTAGGGGTGTGGGGCCAGAGACAGAACTGGCAGGCAGCTGAGGTCAGCACCTAAAACAACACAGAGTTTAGGAATCTCATTACAATTTTGGTTTTTTTAAAAAAGCCAGCCATGGTGGCTCAGGCCTGTAATCCCAGCACTTTGGGAAGCAGAGGTGAGAGGATTGCCTGAGCCCAGGAGTTCAAGACCTTGTCTCTACGATAAATCAGAAAAATTAGCTGGGCATGGTGGCCTGCACTGTGGTTTCAACTCCTTGGAAGGATTGCCTGAACCCAGCTGGTTGAGGCTGTGGTAGCCGTGAGCGTGCCATTGCCCTCCAGCCTAGGCCACAGAGTAAGACTCTGACTCAAAAAAGCAAAAAAACTTGAGCTGTTCTAGTTCCTTTGCACTGTGCAAATGTAGTGGTAATAATTGTTGTTTTTTTAATTTAACCTGTCCAACTAGGATTTTTGCTTTTATTCGTAAAAAGGGTACCTAGTTCAGGAACATCTCCATGGGTGACTTAGTCTGGCCTAGCCTGTTGACAGCAGGGTAAACCCACAAGGTCTTCACGAACTCCCTCTCTTCCCCTTGGCTTTCTCCAGAAGAGGGGCTGGAGCTGGTGGAAGGGATTCTCTTGCCTGGAAGCAGCGGGCAACCTCCTCACTGGTGGGCTTCCTGGTGGGTGGTGTGCTAGACCTCAGCACAGACTCTTGGGAGTGTGATTCCCCTCCGCTGTGTGCCTTCAAGCAGATCATCGCTCTCCCTAATGCACTCGGAAACCACAGAGATGGTATTTAACAATTAGCTGCAGAGCCTGCTGACAGTGTCAGCGCCTTTAGGGATTAGGGGATTTGGTTGGTTAACAAAAGAAGCAGCCCAGGAGAACACTGCTTTAATTACCAGAGTCATTACTGGAAGACAACCAGTTGCCTGCTGGAAAAAGATCTGCAAAAGGTGGCAGTTCCCCAGTGACATTTGTTTGGCTTATTTGGCATCGGAACAGAAAATCGTGTGTCTTAAAGAAGTAACACAATTTCTTCTAAATGCTTGCTTTCTGCACCCTGCCTTGGGGTCAGTTGCATGCACAGGTGTGCACTGGGCAGCTCTGCACCGTGGAGGGGCCTGTCCCATAACATACAGTCTACTCAGTTGACAGCAGCAGGTGGGCCTGGAGGACCGGGAACTTAGCTTCAGAAAGAAACTGTGCTTAGAACCCCATCATCCATGAGCAGCTTCCAGGCCTGCCTCCCCTCTCCGCAGCTCCTGTTGCCTCCTCCTTTTTAGCGGGCAGTGTGTGTGGCCCAGAAGTGTGCCCTTGGAAACTTGGGTGGTGAGGAAAAGGTGAGCTGCAGTCGATGCTCCCCAGTGGTGTGAGGCTAAGCTGGGAACGGAGAGACCTGCATTGGACTCCTGCCTGTGCGACCACCCTCTGCTGTGTACGAGGGGACAACATGCTGGTGTTCCAGGGGCTTCCTTAACACAGCTGCATGGCCTGCAGTTCTTGTCGTCCTTTTCTGTTGGCCGTAGAACCATGTTGTGAGAATGGGATACACAGTGACACTGCTGTGAACACTGAATGAAAAGGAGAGGGGGTTGAGGGTCATTTCCAAAGACTGAGGCTTTCCTTTCCTTGACTTGTTTAAAAACAAAGAAAGACCTAATGGTAGGTGGCAGGCTGTAGACACCCCGAACGCTACATGCTGGGGCCCCTAGACACCTCACCTTCTTCCACACCCTTACCTCTTCCTCGGGGGTGTCCAGACTTCTGTGGGTAATGTGGTAATAACATAATGACACAAAAGATTTGCACTCAATCTTGAGTGCTTCTAATATGGGACAAAAAATAATTGACTTAACTTTTCCTGCCTCCACGTGAGCCTCCTAGAGGTCCTGTCAGAGGAGTTGGACTGGGCCAAGGCATGAGAGCCCGGGCCTGGCCCTGGGGACAGGCACGCTGGCTCGGGGGGGAGTGTGGATGCTCAGAATGCAAGAGTGTGTTCTGCACTCCCCCACATTTTCTTAAGAGAGAAGACACGTAGCTTATCTTACTTTAGAGACTTGTCTTTTGATTTGGGCAGGTCAGGTTATATGCTTTCTTCCCTTAGCATTGCAGTGCTGGTGGGAAGTTAGCTGTTGTGTTGGTGGGCAGTGTTGTAACTCGCCGGGTGTGTGTAGAAGACTTGACCTGCTTGAAGACAGGAAGGAGGCCCTAGGCAGGTCCTCCCACAGTAGTGCGTCAGTTCCCAGCCTCATCTCTGCACATGCAGGCGCCTGGAACAGGTCGCCTGGCTATTGCTACCCAGGCAGGCATGGGGATGGGCGGCTTCTAAGGTGGGCAGTTCAGCCCGCATTGCCCAGGTAACGGAGGGAGCTCTGATGAGGCCTGTGCTGATGTTTATTTGCTATGTGTGAGTGAGGGTGCCACCGTGAAGTGGCAGCTGAGGAGGAGGAGGAAGAGTCCTAGCCCAGCAGGCCTCTGGTGACAGCAGCAGCCACCACTGAGCCACCCACCCTGGGTGGCCAGAGTCAGCCGGCACTGCCCTTTGCTCTCGTCCCACTCCTCGAGGCCCCTCACCCAGGCTGTGCTGTGCCTCATCCAGCCTGCCGCTGCCCTTCTCTGTTCTGCATATGCCAGTCCCTCACTTCTCTTTTGATGAGAAACGAGAGGGACTAGTGGTACTCGGGTCCTGGCTAAGCGTGTTGCCTGGGAGGTACCTCTGCCAAGGAACTCAAGCCTGGGAGTGAAACTCCCATCATTGCCAATGGCTTTTTGCCTGTGACCTGTGGGAAAAATCCAGCCCCCACATGCTCCCCAGAGAAAAAGGAGAGGAGAACCTGCTAAATATAGACAGTGGATGGGAGCACTCGTCTTGGCAAGAGCTGCAGCCTGCCACACTGTGGAGGTGCCATCCCCCTTTCTTCCTGGCTCTGCCCAGACACTAAACCAGTTAGTTCCTCATGCTGTGTGCAATTACAGTACTGAGATGCGAGGTATGTTGACTGTGAGCCCTTGTTGTGAGATGAGGTGAGAGCGTGGGGAACAAAGTGATCATTAGAGGCCATTCATGTCGACAGCGTTGATACCTCTGTGTTTGCTTGCAAGCAAAGCAGGAGCTAATTTGCAAGGCTGCCTTTGTGGAGCGGCCTTTTGATCAATGATTGCCTGTGTTAATGTTTCAGTAAGCTATTGATTTCTGCAACAGCTTTTGTTCCCTGAATTTATGTGCAGCGGGTCTCGGCAGCACACACTATGCATGTTTGATTAAAGTTCAATTGACTTCGTTCCTGGTGAGGCCTCGAGCTGCTTCACTCCCTATTTGTAGAAGCAAAGCTTTCCCCTCTGTGTTTCTTTGTTTGTGTTCAAGACCTTGCCACCCATGCAGACACCAGTATGCTGTTTCTAATCCTCCTAGACTCGCTCCATTCCAGTGTTTAATCCCTTGGTAGACATTACAGTGGTTGAGAGGCAGCTAATAAAACCTGGCCTGGATTTGTTGTTTTTTAATCAACCTTATTGACTTGCAATTGGTTCACATGCCATGTATGTATATGTACCATAAAAATGTACCCACTTTAAGTGTACTGTCCAACAAGTTTTGACAACTGTATATATTCGTGCATATAATGCCACATTGATTTGTAGAACATTTCCATCACACCAGAATGTTTATAGGGAGTCCTTTTGCAGGCAGTTTTCTGTCACCTACCTGCCAGGTTCTAGGCCACCACCACTCGTTTGCTTTTCATAATTATAGATTTGCCTTTTCTAGAATGGAGTCACAGAGCGTGCACCCTCGTGTCTGGCTGCTTTCATTGAACATGGTGTTTTGAGATGCATCCATGTTTGTGCATGCATCAGGCGTTAGTTCCTCTTACTTGCCAAGTAGTATTCCAGTGAACTGGTACACCTGAATCCGTGTATCCTTTCTCCTATTGGTGGGCATTTGGGCTGTTTCCAGTGTGGGCTATTAAGAAAAAAGTTATATGAATGTTTGTGTGAAAGTCTTTGGTGAGCTTGTTTTTTTTTTGAGTCAACACCTAGTAGTGAGGTTGCTGTGTCATATGGTAGATTGTCATCTGCCAAATAGCTTTTACAAAGTGGTTTGACACTCCCATCAGCAGCATATGAGAGTTCTAGTCACTCTTCCACCTTCCTGAATTTCAAGTTCATGTTCTTTCATTTTCTCATCAACTGGGGCTTAGACCTGTAGAAGAGGTTCCTTCCTGCCTGATCATTTTCTCGCTGGCACTCAGATGATGAAGTCTGTTCTGGACCTCTTATTCTTGTTTAAAAGCCATTACTTAAATGTTGACAAAACGTTGATGTTGCTTTTCATGTTAGCTGCCTTTCTTTTGGGTCTTTGTTTCCTCACGTGCTGGCCAAGGCCACGGGACAGGAGCAAGGGCAGAAAGTACCTGCCAGGCTTCCTCTGAGCCTTTTTCTGTCTGGCATCTGGTGCTGGGCCAATTTCTTGGCCCCACTGAACTCTGGCTTCTCCTTTTTTCTTTCTTTTTTTTTTTTTGAGTTGGAGTCTTTTTTCAATCTGCAAGCTATGCTGTCTTTTAAAACCCTCCGAGTCTCTTTCAAAACATTCATTGGAGAATGGAAATTGCTGCTTGTAGCTGTGTGTAGCAATATTGCGCTATAGACAATACCGTTTAGAAATGTCCATGTCACTGCTTTCAGCTGCCTTCGAGTAAAACTGAGGCTTGGCGGAGACCCCCATAGTACTTTCCCTCTGATTTTTTTCTGCCATTTTTGTTCCCCTTGTAGTCTTGAATTCCCTCTTACATCCCAGGCTTCTATCATTCAGTGGCCCCTAAAATGACTCAGGTGAAGGAGGAGGTGGAAGGAACCACTTGGAGTTTTTCTGTCATTCTTCTTTCAAGCTTTGGGACTGGGCTGTGATTCATCACAGGATCAGTGCCCTGTGGGACCACTGAAGCATGCCACTCTGGCAAAGAACTTGGAGAGGGTGACTGTGCCCCACCTTGACTTCTATACCGTGTTTTCTCATAGGAAAGCCAGAGCCAGGTCAGTGTTATGCCAGCAGAGATCTCTCAGTCCCCCAGCAGGATTTATGAGTTTGTTCCCTCCAACCAGAACCCCCAAGGACCAGTGGAGATAAATGCATTTCCAAGTCAGGAAGGTGGGAAGTGATGTGAGGAGCCAGAAGGTTTGCAGAGCATGACCTCGGGACTCAGGGTGCTTCAGGTACCACTGGGACAATTGGAGTCTACATTTGGACACCAGCATGGGTTGGAGAAACACGTCAGAAAGTCTGAGGGCAGTATCCACATTTTGCCTTATCTTTCGGTTTCGTCTCATGGGGAAGGGACATGAGTGTGCTCGTCCTTGGAGGCTAGCTCCCTAGTCTCTCTGGCCTAGGTTGTGCTTCATGTGATGAGCATTGGCAGTCATCAGCTTTCTGTTAAGCCATGAGTGTGCGGGAAGGTTGGAGCAGAGCGCCAGCTCCAGGAGATGCTCGCTGTAGGCTTCAGGAAGCCTGGCTGAGGTTCTTCTGCATCCCTGCCCTCCTTGAAGGCTTTGATGGCAGCTGTGGTTCCCTGAGAAGAATGCCCAGGCATAAAGTCTAGCTGTGTGTAGTAAGCACTCAGCATGCACGCCTTCTGTGCCTTGCATAAGCCATTTCCTGACCTGAAGTCTGCCCGCTTCTCCTGTCCCCGTGTTCTCAGGCCAGGAACTCTGGGGGTGTTTTGGATGGAACCTGGTCTGACTGGATGCTCTGTCAGTTGCAGGAGTTTGTCACATGGCAGCTGCACCTCTTTGTTTAGGTTGTCTATTTCAGTCCTTCCAGCACTATCTTTCCAAACCCCATTTGGCTTCTCTCTTTTGGCTTCTCCATTCACAAGATTGAGTGGTGAGGCGGAGTGGGGGTGCAGGTACCCCCAGGGGTGCCTTCCCCAGATCTAGTCTGCCAAGTTAATTGACTTTGGCCGGTGTTAATTTAATTAGAGAAGAACAGTATGACCCAGGCTCTCTCACTGCTGTTATTTTTTGTTGTCGTTGTTAATTCCAGGTAGAGACTTTACCTTGGGGTGTTTGTTTTAAGAAATGGGCCTTGAGTCATTGGGGTCTGCTGAACACATCATGGTGGGGGGAGCCCACATGCCTTGAGGGCTAGGGTGACAGAGGGCCCTTTTCTCAGAAGTGGCCCTTGCTGTATTTTCACCAAGATGTCTTGCTTGCCTCCCTTTGTGCCTGGGCCATGAGATGAATGCTGACCTTGTGACATTTGGTGTTTCACCTCTGCCTCAGCACCACTGTGGGTCTGTCTTCTCTTAGTCTTTCTGTGTCAGGCCTAGTTCTTCCTTGGTACTTTTTGCCAGCCTGTGCAGGTGTGGCCTTCAGGTTGATATGGCCAGAGGTTTGGAGTAGTTTTCCTGCGTGTGGCCCTCGTTCCCCCACTGCCTTGACTATACTTCCGTTGCTCAACTGTTTCCAGGTGAGCTAACTGTCCAGGCACTCCCTTCTCCCGCTGTGTGATTCCACTGGAATGCTGGGAGGAAAACCTCCTGTGTTACGCACACACACTCCCAACGTACACACACACCACACACACATAGCTGGAATGTAGGCTCCCCGAGGAGAGGAGTCTTCTCCTTTCTGTCTGTTGTTGAGGATGTACCCCCTGTGCTTAGAAGTGCTGGGGCTCTGGAAATCATGCTCCACCAGGCGAAGCAGGCAGGCCCGGTTCCACCCCGGCGCCAGGTGCTGACAGCCCTTGGTTCCGCCTCATGCCCAGCTTTCTGCTCTGCCTCAGGAGGGTCTGATGGGGATGGGGAAGAGCACAGCCCTCTGTGTGCCTCTCCCACAGCCAGCCCTTGTCTCTTGCAGGGGGAGCTGATCACCTTCTATTACTACTGGAAGAAGACCCCCGAAGCAGCCAGCTCCCGGGCCCACCGCAGGCACCGTAGGCAGGCCGTGTTCAGGAGAATTAAGACTCGCACTGCGTCCACACCTGTCAACACACCCTCTCGGCCCCCCTCCAGTGAATTCTGTAAGTGGGGTCCTGGCACCACAGTGAGGGGTGGAGGAGGACTGTCCACATGCAGCCACACGCGCCTGTCCTCTCTGGGTCCCCCGAGCTGACAACCCAGGGAATTGTGGGGGGAGGGATGCATGCGTGTGTGCATGTGTGTGAAACCTGGCCTCAACAGCGCTGATGGGGGCTGGGGGCAGGGGTTCGGTGGGGAGAGTCTTAGTAATTATTAGTACATGTAAATGTTTCTAAACTCAACACCATTCAAAGTTTTTACAAAATGTGAAGTCTTGGCCTCGGCTAGGAAGGTTTTCCACTCAGTGGGTAATGTTGGAATTCTCACTGCACTTTGGTGGTAATAGGATCAGATGAGCACTTTCTTCTTTTTCTCCTGCTTTATAAAGATCCTCTTCTTGGTCCCAGTATGATGTACGATCTAGTGTGATACTGAAACCCATGCCTTCTCACCCCCTAAAAAACGGGTGTAGCAAGAGTGCCTCGCAGCTCTGTCCTGGCCCAGGACACTCTACCTGAGGGTCGCCTGTGTTGCTACCAGAAATAGCCTACTAGGGCTGTCAGGGGGCACTCAGTGGAGACGGGGTGCTTAGGAAGGCGGCGTGGATGTACACTTCCTGGTTCACATTCTCCAGTTGTGGGCATCAGTGCCAGCCACCCGCAGATTCACGTGTGACATCCCCCCACACTTTGACAGACCAAGCCTCTGCGTACTGCCCCTCACACACGAGGCTGCCCTGAGCAGTTCAGAGTAGCCCTTCATGCGCTTTCCCACCTCGGCCTGCAGAGCCACGCTGACTGGTGGCTCAGTACCTGGGCAGGCTGGTGGCTGCAGGTGGCCCCAGGTCTTGGCTGAGTGTGATGATGTCTCTCCCACCCCACTATGTGCCTGCCATGCCAGTGGACCTGAGTTCAGCCAGTGAAGATGACTTCGACAGTGAGGACAGTGAGCAGGAGCTGAAGGGTTACGCCTGCCGCCACTGCTTCACCACCAGTAAGTGACCCTGGCACGACTGGGTAGGGGCAGGGGTCTGGTCTTCAGGTGCAGAACATTCCAGCATGGAGCTGGAGGCCTGTCAGCGGCAATAATTGATTGGACATGGGTATGGGGCTTGGGGTTCCTTGAGAAGGTCGGAAGTCTTCATTTCACTGCCCCACTTAGCAGTCAGTGGAATACTGCTGGTAGGCAGGACACACCCACCTGAGGAGCTTGCTGCCACTCTTGGGTGCCCTGAGATGAGGTGGCAGTGGCACTCCTGAAGCCCTCCCTGATCCTTAGTTGTCTGAGTAACTGGTGTCTGCCCAAGCCCAGAGCTGCGTGGTTTTGGTGGCGCCATGTTTGGGCAGAGCCCACAGAAGGGCCCTCTGCCCAGATGTCCTCAGGGAGGGGTGGTTTCCAAGACCAGTGCCCCTGCACCCCCTCCCTTACACAGCCTCCAAAGACTGGCACCACGGGGGCCGGGAGAACATTCTGCTCTGCACCGACTGCCGCATCCACTTCAAGAAGTACGGCGAGCTCCCGCCCATCGAGAAGCCTGTTGATCCCCCGCCATTCATGTTCAAGCCCGTCAAGGAGGAAGACGATGGCCTCAGCGGGAAGCATAGCATGAGGACGCGGCGGAGTCGGGGCTCGGTGAGTGCCCGTGTCCACGGGGCTCCTGGCCACTTCCGGCCTTCTGGGACGCTCCAGGGAGAAGAAGTTGGAGGTTTTCTTCTAGGAAGAGAAGCAGGCCCTGAAGGGAAGATACACTGCCCAAAGGCACGGCCACCTGTGGGACTGGGAAGAGCCCTCTGCTCTTTTGTGGGGGTGGCCCGTTGGGGGGTAGCCTATGGGGCAGCATCCCAGGCTCAGTTTTACGAGAGCTCTTGGTTTCTGGCTCAGCACAGGCTCCCAGGTCTCTCAGAGCTTCCTGCGGCCTTTGGGCTTGTCACTGCTAGTTATTTTAAACTTACAGATTCTCCTGGTCTTATTTTTATTTGTTTTCTTTCAAGTTCAGTCCTGTTTTAGAAACTTCCGGTATATTTTTCTACTGACCACATAGCCCCTTCCATAAGGAGCCTTTGTTTCCTAGGTTGGAGATGGAGCCGGGACTGTGGAAAAGGGTGTCCCAGGTTTGGGCTGAGAATACTGACAGGGTCTTTCCTGCCAGCACTGGCCTCCTTCCTCCTCGTGGGAGGGTGGGATCATCATCTGCTCCCTCTGCCCTCTGCCCTCTGCCGGCTCAGCAGGAACAGGTGAACCGGCCTGAACCCTGGTCTCTGCTGAGCCTTCATTGCTTTGCAGAAACACACTCAAGTGCTCTGCAGTCTGGGGAGCTGAGCCGCAGAGTCCCTAGCTTCATCTCTCTGGGTCTTTTCCCATTCCCATCAGACTAAATCCACTTGCACTTGGTTTGGTTGGGAGAGAGGGCGGCTATGTGGCATCAGCAGGGTCAGGTGCTCCAAAGATGGCCCCCGTGTGTCTGAGCCGATAGTCCCAGCATAAGTGTTTGGGGTTTGAGACTGACTGTCTTGGTGTGTGCCCACTCACTCGCCCCACACTCCCTTAGCTCCACACTCACCTCCGGCAGCGAAGGTCAGGGCTGAGATTCTCTGGCAGGCTGGTCACTACCAGCCTGTCTGCTCTTCAGGCTGAGTTCAGAGGGGCCTACCTGGGGACTAGGAACCTGACATCACCAGACTCCGGTTCTTTGGGCAGATGTCGACACTACGTAGTGGTCGGAAGAAGCAGCCAGCCAGCCCTGATGGTCACACCTCGCCCATCAACGAAGACATCCGCTCCAGCGGCCGGAACTCCCCCAGTGCTGCCAGCACCTCCAGCAATGACAGCAAAGCAGAGACAGTGAAGAAGTCGGCCAAGGTCAGGTGGTGGGGCATAGGCGATCCCTCCCTCCCCTTAAAACTGGGTTGCTGGAGTTGATGATCAGCCCCCTTAGATACCATTCGTGGGACCTCTCCCAGCGTTGTCCTAGCTACAGACCGGAGACCGGCATGGCGAAGGGAGACCCAGCCGAGCTCCCAACACTGACTCTCGGGGGCCACCTCTTCCTCGAGCTCCCAAGGGAGGTGGTTGGAAGGGCTACCTCCCCCAAAGCCAAGTGCAGTTGTTCCTCAGTGGGGATTGGTTCCAGGACCCCTCAAGGACACCAGAGTTTATGATGTTCAAGTCCTTCATGTGAAATGGCATATTATTTGCATATAACCTACTCACATCCTCCCTATACTTTAAATCATCTCTTGATTACTTTTAATACCTAACACAATGCAAATGCTATGTAAAAGTTGCTGTACTATCTTGTTTATGGCATAATGACAAGAACAAAAAAATCTAGAGATATAACCATCACAGTTAGTTTCCATCCACGGTTGGTTGAACCTGAGGATGTGAAACCCACATACATGGAGGGCTGGACTGTGATCCCCATCCCCAGATACATGTTCCTTCCCGTCCCAGTTGGCTCCTTCTAGAGCTTTCTTGCTTCTGGAACTCAGAATAGGGGAGCAAGGTGTCCACAAACAGACATCATGTCACTACTGAGGCCGACAGGATATGTTCCCTCGGCCTGACTGCTCCTTGTGGGCGTTCACTGCAGAAGGTGAAGGAGGAAACCACATCCCCTCTTAAGAGCACCAAGCGCCAGCGGGAGAAGGTGGCCTCTGATACGGAGGAGGCTGACAGGACCAGCTCCAAGAAGACGAAAACCCAGGTGAGATTTGCGGCTGAGCCTTGCTGACTAAAGCTGGTGCTCTTTGAGAAGCCCCAGCCCGGATTGTCCCTGGGAGTTCACAGTGCCTTCTCTCCCAGAGGGGACTACAGGGCCCTTCGGCACTGGCTGGGTAAGGGCAGGACTCCGCAGGGCCCAGCTTGAGGCACCATCTGCGTGAGCCTTGATGGTGTGCCAGGCACTGGCTGAGCAGGGCAGGGGGCTCTGCCCTCCGGGCTTCCATGCCTCCCTTCTCTGGCTGTAGGAGATCAGCCGGCCCAACTCGCCGTCTGAAGGCGAGGGAGAGAGTTCAGACAGCCGCAGCATCAATGATGAGGGCAGCAGTGATCCCAAAGACATCGACCAGGACAATCGCAGCACATCCCCGAGCATCCCTAGCCCGCAGGACAATGAGAGTGACTCGGACTCATCAGCCCAGCAGCAGATGCTGCAGGCTCAGCCCCCAGCCTTGCAGGCATCCGGTGGGGCCACCCCAGCTGCCTCCACGGTGCCCCCGGCAACGCCCCAGCTTCCCACGCCAGGGCCCATGCCCTCTGCCACTGCAGGCCCCCCACAGGGCTCCCCCACAGCCTCCCAGCCCCCTAACCAGCCGCAGGCTCCAGTGGTGCCCCCTCCCCACGCCCACATCCAGCAGGCCCCTGCCCTGCACCCCCAGCAGCTGCCCTCACCCCACCCTCCGCTGCAGCCTTTGAGCGGGCCGGCCGGCCAGGCCTCCGCACCACCTCACACCCAGGCCCCCCTGCATGGTCAGGGCCCTCCTGGCCCTCACAGCCTGCAGGCCGGGCCCCTGCTACAGCACCCAGGCCCCCCACAGCCCTTCAGCCTCCCCCCGCAGGCCTCCCAGAGCCAGGCCTCTCTGGGGGCCTCCCCGGCAGCAGCGCACCCTCACACCGCCCTGCAGCTCCCAGCCTCTCAGGCAGCCTTGCCACCCCAGCAGCCTCCGCGGGAGCAGCCGCTGCCACCAGCGCCCTTGGCCATGCCCCACATCAAGCCCCCGCCCACCACACCCATCCCCCAGCTGCCAGCACCTCAGGCCCACAAGCACCCCCCGCACCTCTCGGGGCCCTCGCCCTTCTCCATGAATGCCAACCTGCCGCCCCCACCGGCCCTTAAGCCCCTGAGTTCCCTGTCCACACACCACC
>NW_007247368.1:421023-434825 GCF_000164805.1 Carlito syrichta
CCTTCCTTCAGGAGGCAGCGCGGCGGGGGGGGCATCCTGCTCACTGCCCCCTGTGCAGATTAAGGAGGAGGCTCTGGACGATGCTGAGGAGCCCGAGAGCCCCCCTCCCCCACCCAGGAGCCCATCCCCTGAGCCCACCGTGGTGGACACCCCCAGCCATGCCAGCCAGTCCGCCAGGTACACGTTCGTCGGGACCTGGGCATGGCAGGCTGGGCAGGTGGGGTTCTGGTGGGAGGCCGGACAGGGGAAACCTGGGAGAGATGTGGCCTTCTTGGACCCCAGCACTAGTTACGGCCTTCTTAGGTTTTACAAACACCTGGACCGGGGGTACAACTCATGTGCGCGGACAGACCTGTACTTCATGCCGCTGGCTGGATCCAAGCTGGCCAAGAAGAGGGAGGAGGCCATTGAGAAGGCCAAGCGGGAGGCTGAGCAGAAGGCCCGAGAAGAGCGGGAGCGGGAGAAGGAGAAGGAGAAGGAGCGTGAACGGGAGCGAGAGCGCGAGCGGGAGGCAGAGCGGGCAGCCGTGAGTCCTAGGCGGGCGCTGGTGCCGGGTGGGCTCTGTCCAAGGCTACCTGGCTGACTCAGCAGCTGGAGGCCTGGGTTCTGTTCACACCCTCTCCTCTGCTGACCCCAGGCAGTGATGGGCATCTCCTGCCTGAGGCCTTCAAAATAAGGGCCTGCTCTTCCCCTGTAGCCTACATAACTTGAAGGCGCCAGAAGGAAACATGACCAGGAAGGAGACGCAGCACCGGGGCAAGCTGGCCTTGTAGGGTTCCCCCGACACCTGTTTCTAGGGTGGGAGGAAGGGTAGCCAACTGCAAAATGGCATGAAGGCCCCGCAGTGAGGCTCTCAGTCTGCTGGGGGCACGCGTGCACACACGTGCGCGCACACACACACACCCCCCAACTCTCACTCACAGACTCAAACCCACCCTCACACGTTACAGGAACGGAGCTATCAGGGGCATGAGAAGTGAGGCTCACAGCAGGGTCTGGTCTGCATACTGGGGCGAGGTCCCCATGTTGGGGTGGAAGGGCTAAGTTGGCCTCGGTACGGGATGGGGACAGGGTTGGTCCCGCTTCACCGTGCGCCATCATGGCCCCAGCCCCTGGCTGGCATGCCCCCACACCCTCCTTTCCTTCAGCAGAAGGCATCCAGTTCGGCTCACGAAGGCCGCCTCAGCGACCCCCAGCTTGGCGGCCCCGGCCACATGCGGCCGTCCTTCGAGCCGCCGCCCACCACCATCGCCGCCGTGCCCCCATACATCGGGCCCGACACTCCTGCCCTTCGGACTCTGAGCGAGTATGCCCGGCCCCACGTCATGTCGCCCACCAACCGCAACCACCCCTTCTACATGCCCCTCAACCCCACCGACCCCCTGCTGGCTTACCACATGCCCGGTCTCTACAACGTGGACCCTACCATCCGGGAGCGGGAGCTCCGGGAACGGGAGCTCCGGGAGCGCGAGATTCGGGAGCGGGAGCTGCGCGAGCGCATGAAGCCGGGCTTCGAGGTGAAGCCCCCGGAGCTGGATCCCCTGCACCCGGCCACCAACCCCATGGAGCACTTTGCGCGGCATAGCGCGCTCACCATCCCCCCAACTGCCGGTCCCCACCCCTTCGCGTCCTTCCACCCGGGCCTGAACCCCCTGGAGCGGGAGAGACTGGCCCTGGCGGGCCCCCAGCTACGGCCCGAGATGAGCTACCCTGACAGACTGGCGGCCGAGCGCATCCATGCAGAGCGCATGGCGTCGCTGACCAGCGACCCCCTGGCCCGGCTGCAGATGTTCAACGTGACTCCTCACCACCACCAGCACTCGCACATCCACTCCCACCTCCACCTCCACCAGCAGGACCCCCTGCACCAAGGTGGGTGCCCAGCCAGCCAGGGTGGGCACCAGGGGACAGGGCTTGAGCAGGAGCCGTCACCATCCAGGAGCAAAAAGTGCCCCTTTCCGGACAAGTTCCTAGTACCCAGCATATCTTAGTGCACCTGGCATCCTCCTGGCCAGGCTTGGCCTTGTCACAGGCAGCTGTTGTCCCCTGCAGCCCCTCAGGTCCCCAAAGGCTGCAGCCTCCTGAGTAGAACTGAAGTCTTGACCCTGTGCTCACTGGGCGTGGTGAGGGTAGCAAGGCAGGGTCTTGTGGCCCCTGGAGCCACGGAAGGTCCAGGTGGAGGCATTGGGCTCCCTGGGGACACTGAGGTGTCGCTTAGTGAGAAAGGGACAGTCCTCTTTTTCCCGTGGAGGGCAGGGCAGGGCTCCTGCCACCTTTGAGTGCTCCAAACTGACCACCTGGCCAGAGTGCCCATTCCTCTGGGAACAGGAATGCCTGAAGCCAGCCAGCTGGTCTGGGGCGGAGGCAGGCACCGCTCGTCTTCACCCTCTGCAGCCCAGCAGATGGAGACAGGCGAGGGTGACCTGGCTGTGCTCACCAGGAGGTGGGTGTGGCTGTCTGTGGGACCAGGGCCTGTCTAGAGTTCCCGGGACACAGCCTACATGCAGAAGAGGGCACGTGCTGTGCAGGAGGATGCCTGCTAGAGCAGGGCTAAAGAGAGAAAGGGCGCCACCTTGCTTGGGACAGCGAGTGCCTCTTCTGCCTGTGTGCCGCGTCCTGACCATGGGAGGGAGCTCACCATCAGGGGCCCAACCCCTGTGACTCTGACGTGACCAGTGAGAATAGGCGATATTCACTCATTCGTGCATCATTCATTCCACAAGTGTTTACTGAATGGGAAGTGCCAGACATGATTGGTGTAGGTGTTCACACAATCCCGCCCACATTTCCCACAAAGTAGGGGGACACAGTCTGGATACAGGCCAGGTGTGGAGAGTGGTCAGTGCCTGTTTGGAGACAAATAAGTCCAGGAGAGGGGACAAGGAGAGCTGGGCGGCATTGCAGTTTCAGAGAGACTGTCAGGAAAGGCTCAACACGGAGGCAGCTCTGAGCAGAGACTTGAAGGAGGGGAAGGGTGAGGCGTGGGAAATCCAGGGAGGAGCAGCTGTGGGCCCACTTCCCCCGCCAAGGTGCCCGGGGTGGCACGGCCGGGGGGCCTGTGCCGACATCCCTGCAAGCCGTCTGGTGGTCTGAGCTGGGGTGGTGGGTGCGGGCAGTGGTGCAGAGGGGGACATCTGAGGGGTCAGCCGCAAGATTCAGTGCCGAGCAGGCATGCCCCACACTGCCTGCTCTTCTGGCTGCCTCTGGGTTCTGTGGGTGCAGGGCGGCGAGGCAGCCTGAGGATGGGGTCTGGCCCAGCCCTAGCTGGGGCAAAGCTGTGGGTTCCTGTGGGCCTCGGGCCTGGGGTGGGCCCAGGCAGGTCAGCCAGGCCGGCTTTGCTGACCCTGGGTCCTCAGCCAAGCCAGCTGGGGTGTGCTGTAGGGTGCTTAGATGGGGGGTTCTCGATGCATTGGGGCTCATGCTGAGGGTGCCAGCATGGCCACTTCAGGTCCAGATTATTTGCAGCCAGGGGCGTGTTCTGCCCTGGCGACCAGGAGCCCCATGGGTGAGGAGGACTTCCCAGGAACTCCAGCGAGGGCCGTAACACGGCAAGGGCCTGTACCGCCTGCATCTGGCCTCTGTCCTTTCTAGGTTCAGCAGGCCCAGTTCACCCACTGGTCGACCCCCTGACTGCTGGCCCCCACCTGGCTCGCTTCCCCTACCCTCCTGGCACCCTTCCCAACCCTCTACTTGGACAGCCCCCTCACGAGCATGAGATGCTGCGCCATCCGGTTTTCGGTGAGAGCTCCCACGTGGGGTTCAGGTGTCACGGGAGAGCTGGGTTGCCCCCATTCATTCACTGGGTTGAGTGTTGAGTTGACTTGGGCTTCCCCACTGTGTGCAGGCATCAGTGTAGGCAGGAGGCATTCCCCTCCCAGAGGCTAACCAGGAGTGGGGTCATCGCCACATGACGGCATAGCTTCCAGCTCTGCTGAGAGCCAGGACCGCAGGCCCATGAGGAGTCACCAAGGGCCCTAATGTAGCTGGGGGCCTGGGGAGGGCGTCTCTGAGGAGAAGCACTTGGGCTTAGGCCTGGAGCATGAGGGGCCACAGTTGCACTCCTGGACCTTCCTGTGCCGCCCTTGTCCTGGCCGGTCCCCTGGCTGTTTCTGTAGCAGAGACTGTCTTGTGTCTGGCAGGCACCCCCTACCCCCGAGACCTGCCTGGGGCTATCCCACCCCCCATGTCGGCGGCCCACCAGCTGCAGGCCATGCATGCCCAGTCGGCCGAGCTGCAGAGACTGGCCATGGAGCAACAGTGGCTGCACGGACACCCCCACATGCATGGCGGCCACCTACCAAGTCAGGAAGATTATTACAGGTGAGGTGGAAGGGAAGGGCTGGGTCAGAGCCCAGGCTCCCTCCCCCCACATGGGCCCACAGGGCTTTTCCCCCTAGGCTCTGCCAGGCCCTGTAGGGGACTGCATCTAGCCACCTTGATGGGAAGGCACGGGTAGTTCAGCTGTGCGGGAGGTGTGACTGGCAGGAGGTGTTGCTGGAAGGCGTCAGGGCCCTCCTGCCACCTACCTGTCGCCTTTGGGGAGCTGCACCCTTCCTGGTCCACTGCCCAGGCCTGATGCACAATGTTCTTTTCTTTTTTTCCTTTTCAGTCGACTGAAGAAAGAAGGTGACAAGCAGTTATAAGTTATTTATTTGTTAACGCTGGCTGTGGAAACCCCAATTCTTGGGGGGAGAAACAGGACTTTTTACACACAATAGGAGCTGCAAAAAGCAAAAAGAATATCTTCTAAAGGTTTCTTTATATATTTAAAAGCCCCACAACTAAAAATGTATCCGCATAATAGTGTTCGTTTGTCAAGAGGATTTCCTGAGACTGGTTTGGGTCTCCCTGCATGACAGTCCCCCAGAAACTTAGTGAGTCCTGGACTGGACTGAACATTCAGAAAGCTTCCCTGCAATCTTGGGGTTTGGCTTTAGTTTTCCTTCCCCGACGTCTCAGTAGGTGCTAGACTCCAGTCCACACCCGTCACTGTGCGTGCAGACACACCGGGCTGCGTGTGCTCCAGAACACACAAGGTTTGCAGATAGGCGGCATGAGTTTGGAATCCAAGAGCTATAATTTTTAAAAAATCTTTTATTTTAATACATTGTAGGAAATCTTCATAATTTGAGAAAGTTCTGCAGCATGGCTTTTTACGTCTGTAAATAAATACTTTTAGAACAGTCTTTTTTTTTCCTTCCACAAACTACTATTCTGATCTATTTTTTCCAGCCATGTCACTAATTGTGAATTCCTACCAGCTATTGACAGAATACAGAGTTGATTTTTTAATAAAAAGTTATATATAATTATCCCTTTAATTAAAGGGAGCAGATGGGCGTTACTAATTACAGATGGGCAGAAGCTTGGGACTAGGCTTGGTCACAGCAGTGAGCATCCAGGGGTTTGCAGGGACAATGTGACAGACTCTTTGTTTTGCTGCTTTGATTTCCACTTCTGTCTGTTCCTAGCACGGCTCTGCCAGCGGCGCAGACATCTGTTAGGTCACACTTCTTTCGTTTTGCACAAGGAGTGCAGGGGTTAAGTGTCCCCTTTCTTTTCCCGTGTCACCCTTCTGTTTCTGCGGGATAGAAAGCACATGTTTATGTGTGTCTGATTGTAGATTTCCTCGTAGATTTCTATGCACACACATTTGATTGTTCTGGATGAATTGCCTTTTTTAATACTCTGAAAATTTCATCAGCATTCTATAACATTCAAGAAAATGATTCTGTACAGATAACTCAGCACATGAAAGACCCAGGACATATGCTTGCCAAAGGAATCTGTTAGAGGTCCACCTTCCACATGTGTCATCCTATGGCTCTTCCTGTGGTGAGGACCAGGCCTGGTCATCCTTGCCACAGACAGCGGCTGCTTTTGAGTGAGGGAGACCCTGGCGGCCACAGGGTCCTGGGTGCGGCCTGCCTTTGTGCCCCAGGAGCCGCTCTGTGGATGGTGACCCATGTCAGGCCAGGAGTCCCACTCGTCCTGGAAGTAGGAATGAGCGTCCCCCCGTGAATGTGAAGTGGGAAAGCAGGCTTGGCCTGGGAGGGCCGTGCTGCCGGAGGCTACCCTTCCCAGCAGGGCTGTCCTAGCGACGGCCTGCTTGCTCTCTAGCTTGCAGACGGAGTGCACTTCCAGAGCAGAGGGTGGGAATGCTGGGGCGTCTGCCTCTGTTGGTCAAGCTTTCTGGCTGGGTGTGACCTCTTCGAGCCTCTTGTCTCGGCCTGTTGAGGGCATTTCTGCCATTGTGGTGGTCACATCCAAGAATAGAATTTACAAAAAGAGACCGCACTGTGGGTCAGCAGACACTAAGTGTGACCAGGACCCAGGCTGCATAGGGGGCAGGAAGAGAGGCTGATCGTTTGATCCAGAAACCAGAAGATACTGGCTCAGATTTAGGTTCTGGTCTCCAACGTGCATCAGGGGCATTTCCAGTTTCTGTTAAAACCACGTTTGGTTTCAGTTGGGATAGGATCCTTTTGTCTATTGACAGCGCTTGTAGTTTGTTCTTTCATTTTCTCTCATTCCATTTCTGCCTTAGCATTAGTTACTTAGAGAGGAGGCGAGCTCAGATGAACCCTTTGCCATCAGACCTCTGCCGCCTTGGCACAGGGCATTTGCTTTCTTTGGGGAGCTGACGTGCTGTCCAGTCAGGCTTGTCCTCGGGGCACCCTGGGCTCTGAGGGCGGCCTCTTCCCACTGGGCTCCCAGACTCTCTCCCTTTTTTTTTTCCTTTTTGGTAGAGCACAGTGTCTACTGTTCAGTTAAACCTTCTCTATCTCCTCTCTGTCATCCATCTTTCCAAAGAAGAGAAAGAGTGAGTCCTTTGAAGTCTGTACTTGAAACTGTCCAAGGTGTCCTCCTGGTACGCTGGGTTTCTCCCCACCCTCGAGGTGAAGCACTGAGATTCTCCATTAAAAACCCACGACCTGAATGAACCCCTCGCCTGGTCAGTTGCGATTTGTGTAGGAGGCCCGGCCTTCGTGGTGTCTTGAAGCCCAACCCCTGGTTTCCTTCGGACTTTCCCTCGTTCTGTTGGCGTTTGGTTTGCTTTCCCGTGTTTTGTATGTACCTTGTTCAGTGTCGTCGAGGTTAAGCTTCACCGCGGCAGAGCAGGGCAGAGCGCACATTCTGGTCTGCTACGTTTATATATATCTTGAAGCTAAATGTATATACGAGTAGTTTGCCATGAGATAACACAGTGTAAACAGAGTAGACACCCAGAAATCGTGACTTCTGTGTTCTCTCCATTTGAGTATTTTGTAATTTTTTTGAAATATTTGTGGACATAAATAAAACCAAGCTACACTACAACCCCGGGTGTCGACGGTGCAGTGTGTCTCATTCTGGAGAGTGGATGGGACCCTGGGTGGGGGAGGGTCTGCCGTTCCCTGTTGCTGGGGACCCTGCTAACCTCCCAAAGTGGCTCCCGAAAGATCCACGTCTGCTGTGTCTGGGAAGAAGAGTCTCTCAGTGAGTTTATGGGCTCTCTGGGCATGCCCTCCAAGCGGCGGGAGGGGTCCTAAGGGGCCACTGGCATTGGACCAAGAACATCCCACACCCTTCACCCCACTCCACTGATTTATGGACGTCGCCAGAGTGTGTGAGCACGTGGCACCTTCCCTGCTTAGGAAGGTTCTGAGCCACCTGCCAGCCTCGTGGCCTCCTGCCCTAGCCGTTCTCCTGCCGTAGTCCCTCTTCCTATCTCTGGGGCTGCCAGTTCCCCGCCACCCCCACCCTCAGCTTGGAGGTTGTCCTCTGGTTGAAAATTTGTCCTGGCGGTGTGGAGGTCTGAAGGTCTGACCCCCTGGAGCACCGTTGGCGGCCTGCGAGCTGTGTACATGGCCACCAGGGGGCAGCAGCCCTCAGGATGGGTTGGTGCTGTGGTTTCCGAGGCTGTTGAGCATGTTCCCGAAGCTTCAGGCCTGTCTCTGGAAATGCATATGCTCCAGGGTGCGGCCGTGAGTTTCTGGATGTTGGGGGAGGCAGGGCAAGAGTCACCCAGTGAACTGACTTGGCACACTGCCCTTGAGCTAGGTGGGCCTGCCACGTGGCGGTGAAGGTTGCAGGGAGGCACGGGCGTCCGGACGGGGGAGTCATGCTTGCGGGCACCCGCGGCCGGTGGCCTCCAACAGCAGGGCCTGCGCGGCACCTCAGGAGACCGGGTCGTGAGGCGGGCATGCGGGCCTGCCGGGAAGGCCCAGGAGATGGTGGTTGGGTCTCGAAGGAGAGGGGCGGATGGGGCAGCTGGTGCAGCGGACAGGGCCGGGGCGGCGTCCAGCTGCCACATCTGCGGTCCCATCCAGGCGTGCTCCTCGTGAGCCCACAGTTGTGACGGAGGCTTCCAGGTGGCTTAGCTATGAGACTAAGTGGACACGTGGGCTTAAGCCACAAAGCGCCCGACTCAGCGCGGGATGGAAGTGATGGTGTCTCAGGCGTGAGCAGCTGCGGCCGTTGTTAGCACTCTGCCACGCATCCGCGCTGAGGGAGAGGGCGGGGGATGCAGACGGCGAGTGAGTGGGAGGAGACAGTGCTATCACTGGGCCCGGCATTGCTCCTGCCCAGATGACTGATTCCAGTGTGCACTTGCCCCTTGTTCCCAGGGATGCATCCTCAGCCTGGCATGGTGGCTCGGTGGCCCCGCTTGTTCCACTGCAGGTGGCTACAAAGACAGCCTCTGCAGACCGCGGGCAAGCCAGGGCCTCTGCAACGCTTGCGTGACTCTGCACGTGGCTGCCCTGTTGATAAGTGTCCTCGGTAAGTCGGGGGAGTGGTGGGTGGAGCTTATGCCATCTGGAGGGCAAGGGTGCACCATCGGGAGGCTCAGCCAGGGTCCTCTCTCAGACGTGAAGCTGCAGGCCTCCAGGCCTGAACCCATACCACCAAGCTCTGCAGCTCTGAGTGCGAGAGGCCAGTGAGGGGTCAGGGCCAGAACCCTTCTGTGTGGAAGCTGGAGGAGACAGGCGCCCTCATCTGAGCCAGGTGCCCCTCCCCAGCCTCAGCCTGACCCCACGGTGAAACCCAGGGCCGTGCAGTCAGGGTAGGAACAGACTTCAGGCATCTCTCTCGGCCTTGCGTGTCCACCCAGAAGGTCCAGATAAGTTCCTGAGCTCAGCTTTGGGTTCTGAACGGAACCAGCTACCTGGTCACCTGGGGCGAGGCTACTAGGCCTCAAGACCTGTGCGGACACAGGGACAGCGTGGTGCTTGGCCTCCCTGCCCCTGCCCGGGGAGAACTCTCCAGAACCTGTGCAGGAGCCGTGCCTTTGACTCTCTGGTGGACCTGTTCAGGCTGCAGGGTGAAGCAAGGGTTCACGGGCTCCTGACTTGGGCAGCGGAAGCGGCAGTCCCTGCAGGGAATGAATCACATGGTCCCTGGGGACTTGGGCGGCCTCCTGTGGACTCCAGCCACGGGCTTTCCCAGACCTGAGTGCCTCCCAGGTCCTATCGGGCGTCACACTGTTGGCTTTAGAGCTCTCATATCTGAGGTCCCTTCTCAGTCCATGGAGTCCGCAGCTGCCAGGGCTCAGGCAGCTGCCTGGGTCCCGGGTCTCTGCTTCTCCCACCCAAGGTCGCCAGGAGTGGCCAGTGCTTCTGTTGACCCATCAGGGACCCAGGTTGCAGAAGCTGCCCCTGTGCCCCCAGCCCAGCTCCGTGCGTGGGCACCCCGGGCCCCTACCTGCGCAACTTGTTGCTGAACCAAGCTCTGTGTGGGAGGCACTTGCTGAATGAATGAATGAATGAGTGCGTGCTTGGGCCCTGCTGAGGGAGGCTCTTTGGTGCCAGTCCACATGTGCACTGTGGGAATGACCAGAGGAAGGCCCCTTTAGCCCGATCAGGTTCCATCTGGGAGCTCCCAGGGGGCAGAGCACCTGTGGGCACCTGCCATGCCCTCTGCCACACGTCTGTGCCTGCTTGGGAGGTCCGCAGCCCTCTCCCAGCCCGACTGACGCCAGTCTTGGAAGTAGAAGAGTCGGGAGGTGAAGCCCTGCATGGTGAATTTGAGTAAAGTAAGACTTGAAAGCACTCCTGAGTTGGCCCAGGGAGAATTTGTCTTCTAATTCCCAGACCACCACCTGTCCCATCCCCCAGTCCCACTCTCCACCCCCCACACACGCTGCTGGTGCTGCTGCAGCAGAGTTCAGGCCCGTCCTGGCCGCCAGGTGGCAGTCGTTACACAGTCCCGGCACCTGCCCTCTGGGCCAGCCAGTCCAAGGTGAGACCTGTGGCCCAGGTGGCGGGGACCAGTCCAGGCCCCCGAGATAGTGGCAGGAGGTGTGCAGAGGTAACAGTGAGCGTTTCGCAGAACAGGTTTCCTGGGGGCAGGGTGTTCTGGGCCTAGAAGCGTCCCAGCCAGAGCCAGGGGTGGAAGCGGTAGGGAGGTGAGGCAGATGGCAGCAAGCAGGGTGGGCAGGGCCTGGGCGCGTGTTGGGACGAGGACAGAGGCTTTGTCTAGGGGATGGGAGGCTGCTTCTCTGTTCTCTGCTGCATCCCAATGCCAGGGATGTACACAGTAGGCACTCAGTAAGTGTCCACTGAGTGGAAGAGGAGCCCGTGATGGCTTCTCAGCAGTGGATGGTTTCGGAGAGCCAGGACTCCACTCACCACCTCCTGGCTCTGAACAGTCCCCCAGAGCGGCTGCTGCCCTGAGGCATGTCCCCAGCTCCTGGGCATCGGCCCCTTTCCTCCTCGGTGCCCTCCAGTCCTGCTCATGGCCAGCACCGAGGACGCGCCACTCCCTGCGCAGCCTCTACAGACTCACTGCAGCTCAGGGAGGACCCAGGACCTCCCAACTGCCAGGGCCCGGGCCGCTGTCGGTTCTCACACGCTCAAGGGACGTCACCTCTGCTCCCTCACATGCCTGTCGCCCACCCTGCCGAGTGCCGGGATGCCGCCCCACCACCCCTGTGTCCCCAGAGCGGTCCCGGGTTCAGCAGCCTGGGAAGGTGGAAACAGAACTGATGCAGCTGTGACTTCACGACTGCACGTCGCGTCTGTTCTGAAGGCCGAGGACCACTCAAAGGCTTCGGGAGGGTTTGAGGAGCATTGAGCGAAGCTGAGTTTCAAGTTGGCGGAGGGAAAGTCGGGCGAGGGAGGGAAAGTCGCCCCATTTTGACGGCGTGGTTTCTGTTTTGTCTTATTGGCCGCGGAAAGGCGTGTGGTGGGCACCCGGCGAGGGCGCCAGAGGCCATCCCCCTCCCCCTCCCACAGCCGAACTCCCTGGGAGCAAGTCCAAGGCCAGCCGCATGGGGCAGGGCTCAGCCGCGCAGCCGCACTGGGGCCGGGCTGAGGGGACGGAAGCCACCCACTCCCGGGAGCTTGCAGGCTCCCATCTGCCTCCAAGGAGCTTGGCCTCCCTGGGTTCAAGCCCCAGCCCTGGCAGGCACAAGCCATGATCCGTGGTGACCTGGGTACTTGAAGTGGGGTTATGATGCCTCACTCCCAGTGAGGTCCGGGGGCGGGGCAAGCCTGCAGGGCCCCTTTGAGGACCCGGGAGCACCGTTCCCGCGGTGGCAGTAGGCTTGTCCTGACGAGGGACTACCCTCCCAGGCGTGGTTCCTGTGGTGCTCGGCGCGCTGTGGTTGCTCCCACTGCCGTCTGCTGGGAACAGACCTGAAGGTCCAGGACAGCTCTTTGGAGCTGACCCGAGGGCCGTCCCAGGCTCTCCCACCCACTGTCCCTGCACGTGCCTGGGCGGGGCCGATTATCAGAACGGGGCTGACAACAACCCTTCCCGCGTGTGAAGTGAGCCTTGTTTACTCAGAGTCCTAGGAAGAGAGCCCAGGCCTTGACAGGCCAAGAGCCCGGGGAGCCTCCCTGGCCCCCATCTCCTGCAAACTAGGCCAGTGCTAGGCAAAGACAGCCCCACCCAGAGGACAGCCTCCGACACCACATTTTCTTTTTTTTTTCTTTTTTTTGAGTTGGAGTCTCACTCTGTCGCCCAGACTGGAGTGCAGTGCGGCCACCGCAGCCTCGACCTGCTGGGCTCCGGCGATCCTTCCAGCCTCAGCCTTCCGAGTAGCTGGAACTACAGGCGTGCGCTACCACACCCGGCTAATTTTTTATTTTATTGTAGATATGAGGTCTCCCCAAGTTGCCCTGGCGAGTCTCGAACTAGGGAGCTCTTCTAAGCAACACAAATGTGGAAGGATGAGTCTGCAGTTCTAGAAAAAGCACAGAGGCCCAAAAGAGCTGTGTGACTTTGAAAAGTCCCCAAACTTTTCTATGCTTTGCACACACGTAAATCAGACAAAAAAAACAACATTACAGGGAAAGGATCATTCATTCTAACCAATGTGGGCTGCACAGAGGAGGTGACGTTTTAGACAGATTGAAATGGTTGAATCAGATATTGGTGGGCAGAGAAGGGGTGGCCTTGGCCTGCGGAAACAGTCTAAACCCAAAGTGTCTGCGGCCCACGAGGACCCTGTGGCTGCGCTGCAGGAGACTGGGCCGTGTGGAGGGTAGCGGGGCGTTAAGATGAGCTGGGCCCAGCTTGGGTGTGAAGGTGGCCAGGATGCAGACAGGAGTCCTGGGCCAGGGCAGGGGCACAGGGAAGAGCCGCCTGGGTGCCCCATGACCCCATAGGCACCACCATGGTTCCAGGTGAGTAGCAGGAAAGGGCACCGAGGAAGAGGCTGGGGGAGGCTGTGGCCCAGGTGTGGAGGCTGTGGGGAGGTCAGGGCTCAGGTGGAAAGGTCACAGCCAAGGTCAAGGTGGGGAGGCTGTGGACAGGGAGGAGTTGGTCACATGCCCTGCAAGGTGTCATGGTCTTTCTGCCTGCCCGGCCCTAGCTGGTCACAGCAAGATAAGGGACACTGCCATAAGCCCCAGCCTCCCCTCAGAGGCTGGTAGCAGCTCCCAGGACCCCTGTTCTTTGTTTTGGACTTGAGGTCAGGGACATCTTGTGTCCTCAAAACATATGTTCCATGCACTGAGGAGACTGGAGGCTGCACAGGCCCTGGCCAGGCCAAGTTCTAGTGTGTCAAGGACAGCAGTGACCCAGCCACACCTCTCCCTCATGCCCTGTAGTCATTGCGCAGAAGAACCCTCACAGTTATCTGGAAGGGACCTCAAGGTGTTGAGTGACAGCCAAAGATCAGAGGTCAGTTGGCGAGGGACAGTCACATGAGACCCGAGCTGTGTCCAGTCTCGTCAACAGGCACCGGCAGGTAGCAGGCACAGACCTGCGGAGCCCGGGCCCGGCGTGGAATCAGCACGCAGTGGGCCCAGGCATCCACCCATGAAATGATGCCTGGATGGAGGGGAAGAATGGCCCGAATCTCGCCCTCCGGCCCCATCCCTGCCCGCGGTCCGAGGGCAGGAGGGGCACTGACCGGGCACATCTGCTCCAGCCTCCTTGCTTTCAGGGCAGTTTACAGCCCAAGCCTCCTGGTCCCTGGGCTCCCTTGGACACAGCAAGCAGCTCCACCTCTCTTCATCAAGGCGTCGCTCGCAAGACATCTCGCCAGGGAGGTTCTTTCACTCTGCCCGCTTCCCTGCTTGGGCTGCACAGACCGCACCATCTGCAGGCCGGGGCTCGGGGCTTCTGCTCGCTCCTCTCGAGTCAGTTCCATGAGGGTGGGGACCGATCGCCGCCGGACACCAGCACCTGTTGCTGCCTGCCACGCCCAGGGCCCTCACTAGATGCCTGGGGCGGACAGGTTGGCTGGGTGGATGGATGGCCGGTGGATGGGTGGTGAGTGGGAGGATGGGTGGGCATGTGGATGGATGCATAAGTGGAGGGGTGGACATGCGGGTGAGCGGGTGAGTGGGTGGGTGGATGGATGGACGGAC
>NW_007247368.1:434907-436232 GCF_000164805.1 Carlito syrichta
CTTGTAACACAGGCTGCGCCGCCGGCGTCCATGGAACAGCTGGCACTGCCGGGGGAGGCTGTGCTCGGTTTCCGTGAGTCTTTTCGGGAGGGTCTCCCAACACGTTTGCTCGTCTCGTGATGAGGGATTCGCGAGTCACCTGCCCACCCCACGCTCAGTGTCCAGTGGCTTTCTACCCACGACGGCCTGAGCCCGTGTTGCCCTCCCTGTTCGCCTGGCCTCATCCTGACCCGCTTTGGCTTTGTTTGCCCGGATGAGAGGCGCCATCAAAG
This sequence comes from Carlito syrichta, assembly GCF_000164805.1. Classification (NCBI taxonomy): domain Eukaryota; kingdom Metazoa; phylum Chordata; class Mammalia; order Primates; family Tarsiidae; genus Carlito; species Carlito syrichta. The sequence goes on from NW_007247368.1 coordinate 435,180, forward strand.
AGAAACGTTGTGCTGATGTGGGGGAGGCGCAACAAAGAACGGCAGAAGCCCTGAAAGGACCAGAACCGGCGAGCTCAACAGCTGTTCTGAGCGTGGAAAAGCACCTCCATAGGTGTCTTGCATCCGACGGAGAGCACTTGGAAGGTGACTCAAGCTTAAACATGTCAGAACAAGCGCACACTTTATAGTAAACGGGGCTTTCTGGGTCCCCCCTCGTGTGCTCCAGCTCTGGCCCGGGAAGCACGTGCGGAGCATGTGGTCCGGCTAGCCAGGCCCTCTGCTTCAGCACTGCTGGCACCTGCGGCTTGGCCATTCTGCGTGCACTGTGCGGCGCTCACTGCTTCCCCGGACAGTAGCGCCCACCCGAGCTGAGACAACCAAAACCACCTCCAGGCACTGCCCTGTGTCTTCCTGGGGGCTGGGCCAGGGGGACAAAATCGTGCCTGGCAGAGAACCCCCGAGTCACAGCTTCACTCTCCCTCAATGACTCTCGCAGTCTCCACCGCCCAAGGCCCCCGGGCATGCCCCGTCCCAGATGACCTCTCACCCCTCAGAGAGCCACAGCTGGACACCGTGGGCTTTGCTGCTGTCGTTTATTGTGGGGTCAGATATTTACATTCCAGCAGACAGCCCGTCCCTGTCCTGCAAGGCGCTCAGTCTGCCCCTGGCCAGCCTGCTCCAGGCCTGCCAGGACGGGCTCCAGTCCAGTCGGGGCTCCGGGCTGTCAGACATTCAGCAGGAGTGGCCGGTGCTCCTCGTCCGTGTTGTCACTGGGAGGAAGTTCGTAAATGACAAACAGGGAGGAGTACAGGCAGCCCAGGAAGGCCACCAGGCTGGAGAAGTACATCACCCCGTTGGCGCTGCCCACGGCCGAGGTCAGGGGTCCCAGGACCAGGGAGACCAGGATCTGCGCCAAGAAGTATTGGCAGCTCAGCAGGGAGATGTCCACACCCATGCCCCGCCGGGTGCCGTCTGCGCTGGACCCTGCAAACTGACCGGGAGAAGCAGCATGTCAGCAGGACCCGCCGCGCCGGCCACCCAGGGCCCAGGCGA
>NW_007247368.1:436252-437721 GCF_000164805.1 Carlito syrichta
GGGCCCAGGCGACCGAGCCCGCATCGCCCGCAGGCCCCGAAGGCCCAAGCGGCCCACGCACAGCGGCTTCACTTTTTCCAGCGCCAGCGTGCACGGGGAGTTCAGCCAAGAGTTGAATAATATTTGTGCTCGCAGAGATGACGACCACGAAAAGAATCCATGACTAACGGGGCAGAGGGCTGGGCGCTCTCCCCGCCCCGGGGGCCTGGGCCCTTCCCCCAGATTCCTGCCTAAAAGGAAGCCCACCTGCCTCTTCCTCACCTCCAGCTCCTAGGCCTGGAGCCCCCTGCCCGTCACAGCCACCTGCCGTGGCTGCCAGCGCGGGCCCCTCATGCACACTCCTCACTCCTCCCACAGCTGCCATGCCACGCTGGGGGTAGCGGTGAGCACCAGGGCAGAAGGCAGGGGCGCCTGGGGCCCCCTCGCCCTGCTTCCGCAGCACAGGCTAGCCCACGGGTGCTCAGTGAATGGGCCCCGCTGTGACCCGCAGAGGCCTGGGCCGTCCCTGTGACTCCCCTGCAGAGTGGCCTGTGGGGGGCCGGCCTCCGGGCTCCGCGGTCGGCCCTGACCTTCCCCCAACAGAGTCTGGGGGAAATGCTGGCATCCAGGAGGCTCTGGGGGCCACAGAGGCCCGAGCCTTCCACCTAGCTTGACTTAATCTGCTCAGGATGGCCTTGGCTCTCAGTGTCCCCTCCCATGGGGAAGGACAGTCCTTTGCCAAAAACGGGCACATCTGTTTAGCCCAGTGAATGGGGGCAGGAGCTTATGGGAATTGACAAGGCGACACTGCCTGTCTCGTGTGACGGTGACAGAGCTGAGCGGGAGCTGTCACAGCTTCTGCCCACCATGGTGATGGCTGGGTGCACCAGGCAGACACCATCCTTGCTAAAAAGTACTGCACTCAGGGCCGGCTCAGCTGAACGGGCTGCAGACTCCAAACTCCTTAAAACAAATCTGGGCCTGACACGGGGGAGGCATCTGAGGCAGGAGGCCCAAGGGGCGAGAGGGACACGTTAACCCAGGCTAATATTTTAACGTGGCATTTGAACATTTCAGAGTTGCGGCAAAAAGGTGACGGGATTACACGGCCACACATGCTCCAACACAGACGGCTCCTAGGGATACAGGGACCATCAGAGAAGCCAGAGAGAACGCATGTTGGGAGATTCCCTTTCTACGAAATGCCCAGGACGGGCAAGTCTGTGGGGACAGGCAGGAGATGAGTGGTGGCCCGGGCCTGGGGACAGTGGGACAGTCACGGGGCATCTTCCTGGGATGACAAGAAATGCTCTAAGATTGATGGTGGTGACGGTTGCCGAACTCAGTGAATATGCCCACGGCGTTGTGCACTTCCCAGTGACCCGTGTGGTGGAACCCATGCTGAGCACAATAGCAACATTATTATTATCATTTTTTTGAGTTGGAGTCTCACTTTGTCACCCAGACTGGAGTGCAGTGGCCGCTCCCGG
>NW_007247368.1:437741-439299 GCF_000164805.1 Carlito syrichta
GGCTAGCAACATTATTTTTTAAAGGCAGGACCATCGTTCCGCACTTTCCCTCCTCTGGCAGCCACAGATCTGGCCAGGCGCAGCGCCCCCACCAAGTCTGGCTTTGTTTAAAACGTTGCTGTGTGTTTTGTTTGGCGCGGATGCTTGGCCGGCACTCTGGTTTCTAGGACTGCATGGACTCGGTGCTGACCTGGATTCCCGAGTTTTTTGTGTTTCTCTGACCTCCCTCTAGGCCAGCCCTGGATTGCTGGGACACGTGTGTGTCAAGAGGGACCCGAGAGGGCAAGGAAGGGGCGGCCCCTGTCCCCGAGCAGGACGTGGGCTGGAGGCGTCAGGAAAGCAGGCGGGCAGGGGTGGGCAGGGGATGCGCCCCACGCCCGGAAGGGCCCCTCGACCTCAGGCTCTGCCGTCGCAGCTCAGCGGGGACGCTGCCCGGGCGGGGCTCCCCGGGGGGCAGCGCGGAAGACAGGCAGGCCGTACCTTCTTGCTCTGGTAGTAGTCACAGAGCAGCGAGTAGGGCAGAGTGCACAGCGTGGAAAACAGGATCCCATAGGTGACGCAGAGCGACAGGACCACGTAGAGGTTCCTGGAGAGGGTGGCCAGCCCCGTGCCCAGTCCGAAGGCCAGGTAGGCGATGAAATAGAGGGTGCGGATGCCGAGGGCCTCTTCCAGCTTCTCCAGGATGGCTGCAGGCCAGAAGAGGGGTGAGCATCTCTTGGAGGCCGAGAGGAGCCAGGAGACCCCTTGCACTCCAGAGAGTGCCCAGAACGGGGCTGTGGGATGGTGGCAGGACCTGAGGGAATCCCTGGGACTTTCACAGGCACAGGGGTCTTGGGGCTGAAACACCAAAGGGCTCAGGGAGTTGGGGTCTCGAGCTGAACCCCTGTGTCCTCGTGCACATGACTGTCACCCCTGTCTCCTTCCTACGATGCAGACACCAACAGCCCGCCCGTTGGCCGGCCATGGTTTTTATGGCCCCGAGAGGGCGCGACACCATGGATAGCAACGAGCTTCCAGGAACCTGATAAAACAAGGCCCTTTCCCCAAGTCCAAAGCTGCCAGCAGTGGGGGCCCCCAACGCCCGAGGGTGCTGGCCCTGGCTTGCCAGTGCGCCTAACCTATCCCCTCCGGCTGTACCTCTCAGGAGCCCCAGACTGTGGGCTCACACCCACGAAGACAGCAAGAGCCGTGAAATGCCAGAGCTGGCTTTTGTAAGGCCCTGGGGCTGAGTGGGGTTTGGTCTTTTTAAATGACTTTTTTAAAAATCAAAAGACGAGTATTTTGTAACACGTGAAAACCCTCTGAAATTCACATTTCAGCAGACACAAAAAAGTTTTCGTGCCACACGGTGCCCCAAGCGGTTACAGAGTTCAAGGGTGCCGTGAGGCTCTGCCAGGTGGCCGCTTGGCCCACAAAGCTGGAAAAAGTATGCAGACCTCCAGGATGAAATCGGCCCGGAGCACACGCCCGCCAGGCCCCTCTGCTGGAGCCCCCGTGCGGCCCCAGTGTGAACTCAACCCGCCACCTGTGCTCCATGGGCTCCCCAGGCGCAAGACCA
>NW_007247368.1:439646-440876 GCF_000164805.1 Carlito syrichta
CCCCTGAGGGCCGCCAGCCCTTCGGAGGTCTGATGCCTGCAGGCTCCCCCAGTCCAGGGCCAAGTAACTGAAAAAGATGGTGGTGCCCCTCCCCACCATGGGGATGTGGCGGACACAGCTGTCAGGATGCCACCCGCCTGGCAAATGGTACAGCACCCCTACCCAGGGCATCGCCCACACGCCCACACCACGGGTACCTGAGTAGAAGGCGGCGCTGAAGGCGTATATGCACATGCCCCAGCAGCCCATGGTGACGCCGCTGTTGTACCTCTGGTACTCCTCCGACGAGTGCGGGGCCTTGGGGTCCCCCTGGAAGACCACCTCGCCCATGAAGTCCGTGTAGAAAAGCAGCATCCCCTCGAACGAGAGCCACCCTGGAAGGACAGAACGGGCATGACCGCGGGGGCCCAGGCCGGTGCACCCTTTCTTTAACCAGTGTGATCTGCCCACGTGGCTTTTACAGGTTCAGAAGTTAAAGCACCTTTCATGACAGCCTCACGCCCAGAGACAGGCCCCGGTCAAACGGTGGGCTTGTTGCCAGTCTTGCATGTTATGATTTTATTTTATTTTTGAGCTGGGGTCTCACTCTGTTGCCCAGGCTGGAGGGCAGTGGCCTGATCATGGCTCACTGCAGCCTCAACCTCCTGGCCTCAAGCGATCCTTCCGCCTCATCCTCTCGAGTAGATGGGGCTACAGGCACGTGCCACCATGTCTGGCTAACTCTGTTTTTTGATTTTTTTTTTTTTGTCGAGAGAGGGTTTCACTATGTTGCCCAGGCTGATCTCAAACTCCTGACCTCAAGCAGTCCTTCCACCGAGGCCTCCCAAAGTGCTGGGATTACAGGCATGAGCTGCCATGCTGGGCCTGCACATATATTCTTGATACTGACTCTGATTTGGGCTGGCATGGAATGCCAAGTTAGATCACCAGGATAAAAGGTACAGATGCTTTAAAGACTCTCGTCTGCTGAGAGTCCTGGATTATCTCAAATTCTTTTTTTTTTTTTTTGAGCTGGAGTCTCACTCCGTCGCCCAGCCTGGAGTGCAGTGGCCACTCCCGGCCACCGCAACCTCGACCTGCTGGGCTCCGGCAATCCTTCCGCCTCAGCCTTCCAAGTACCCGGAACTACAGGCGTGCGCTACCACGCGAGGCTAATTTTTTGATTTATTATAGAGATGAGGTCTTGCCAAGTTGCCCAGGCGGATCTCAAACCCGCGGGCTCAGGCAATC
>NW_007247368.1:441660-452547 GCF_000164805.1 Carlito syrichta
GCCCCACGGCGCCTCGGGGGTGGGGAACGCCTCAGGAGCCCAGCTCGGGAGGGAGTCTGCCATCTCGGAGGGACGGTGGGACCCCAGGGCCACCCTGAGGGGAGCACGGCTCCAGGTGGGAGCTTGTCCTCACGGGGGATGGGGACGGGGTGAGCTGGGGCCCACCAACACGGGAGTGAGGCTCGGGCAGGAGCTCGCTGTCGTCGAGGGCCGTGGGACCCAGAACCGCCCCGACAGGAGCGCCGCTTGGGGCAGGAGCTTGCCGTCGTGGGGGACGGTGGGAACTGGGGCCCCCCGACGGAGCACAGCTGGGGGCAAAAGCTTGCCGTCGAAGGGGACCGTACGGACCTGGTGGAACCACCCCGATGGGAGCGGTGGCTTGAGGCTGTCTCCCTGGGATCCGGGAGCAGCTAAGGACAGGGTTTCCTTGGAGGATCCCTACAGTTTGGCCACCAGAGGCATGATCTATGCCCTGGGCGTGAAGGAATAACCTGTACACCGCACCATCAGTTTGGAGCAAAAGAAGCCAGGGCGGTCACAGCCAGACGCCACAGGTCCTCTCTCCGTGAGAGAAGGCTGGAAAGACTTGTTTCCAGGGGACGGCCGCCTGCTCAGAATTCTCTGGCTAGGAGGGACTCCCACCCACAGAGGATGGGGCAGCCACGTCCACGCCTGCATCTCGGCCTCGACGGGAGCTCACCAGGCAGCAAGACACTCCCCTCCCTGTCGACAGAGTGGAGGTGGGGAGGGCTCGACTTGAGTCTGGGGCTCAGGGACATCTGTGACGCTCGTGCTCCCCGATGGCACCTAGGAACTCCCCCTGGGGAGGGCTTTCCCTCTGAGGTCGCCTGGCCTGGGTCTGGGTGAGATCCCAGCCGGGGGAGTGAGGCGTTTTCGAGTGCAGGTGCCTGAGGGTGACGAGGAGATGCTGTCCTGCCCCCCGGGGGGCTTGGGGTGCCGTCAGCTGTTATGGGTGGGAGGGGGAGCGCAAAGCCCACAGGCCCATGCTGGGTCCCCCCTCGGCTGGGCCTGTCACCCACACCTGCCGGGGGAGGCTGCACCATCATGCCGTTCCACTCGAGCCCAGATGGGTTTAGCTCGTGGTTTGAACTTTCTTCCAGGAACTTATGCGTCAACTACACGACACGGAGGACGGAGGCAGGGAAGAGGGACTCAAGGGGGCCTTCCGGCCAAGCCCACAGCACTGGGCCTGAAAGCCAGACTGGACTCTGGAAACAGGATAGGAGGAGCCAGTGTTGGCCAAAGGCCAGATCCATCACCCTGACACCAGAAAGGAGGACAGCCACGTCCTCGGCTCGAGTCATCAGAAGTCTCTCTCCTTGGATGGTGGTGGGCCTTCCTGACGCTCCAGGGACTTTCCCTTCCCCAGACCTTTCCTGACAGGAGCTCGTGCGGCATCCTTGACGCAGCCACAGGGAGTCTTGACAGACGTCCCTGCCGGGAACGGGGACACCCTGGCAGCGTATTTCCTCAAGATGGGAAGACCAGCAGGCTCCAGGGATCACGTGACTGTGTGAAGATGGCCCTCCTGCTCACACGAGAAGGGAGCAGCACCTCGGACTCGTCCCCGCGAACCTCTGACTAAGTGGGGGAAGTCCTCCCAGGTGCCAAGAGGGGACACCTGGGCTCCTGGGGGCGCCTCACCAACCCGAACCAGGTCGGGCAGGGCCAGGGCTGCTTCACCAGGGAGACACAGTCCCCGTGCCAAGTGTCTCCTGGGTCTCCTGGGGGTGCCTCTAGCTCCCTGGTCTCCAGGACTGCCTCCCCGAGGGCCCGGGCAGGCCTTGTGGGACTCCTGCCCAGGGAGACTGCGTTCTTATGAAAGCAGCCTCTCCTCCTGTGACATCCCTGAGGCAGGCGGGACAGTGACCATTGTGGTGCCTTTGCTTTTGTTTTGGGGTCGGAGCCTCACTCTGTCGCCCAGGCTGGAGTGCAATGGCACAATCACAGCCACCGCAGCCTTGACCTGCTGGGCTCAGGGGATCCTTCTGCCTCAGCCTTCCAAATAGCTGGCACTACAGGTGTGCACCACCATGCCCAGCTAATTTTTTGATTTATTGTAGAGAAGAGGTCTTGCCAAGTTGCCTGGGCTGGTCTCGAACCCGTGGGTTCAGGCAATCCTCTCACTTCAGCCTCCCAAAGTGCTGGGATGATAGGCACGAGGCACTGCGCCAGGCCCGCTATTTTCTCTCTCTCATTTAAAGTGACCTCCTCAGGGCCACGGATCCTGAAAGCCGGTCAGCAAAACCCTAAACATCAGCTGGTGGCCTAGCAGCCCATCTGACATAGACAAACTACAGTTTAGCCTTCCAGAAGGTTCTTTGCCTTTGAGGAAGCTGCGACTGCCCTGGAGAACGCAGTTTGACAGGCCTCAGGAGAGCCCATGTCACACACGAGGGGAAGCGATTCCAGAAACATCTGCAGGTTTTGCATTTTGTTTCTGTTTTCTGTGAAGACGTGGATTGTTGGCACCGGAGTCACACTGCCAAAGGGGCTGCAGCCTGGAAGTTGATGGAAAACCCAGAGGCCAGTGGGGAGTAGCCACACAGGGGACACACTTGCCAGAGGGGCTGGCCTGAGTCGCTTCTGGGCAGACTAGACAGTTGCAGGTGTTACCCCTCCCGGCAGATGCTAACGGGTGCCCCACACTGTACTTGGTGGACCCAGGTAAGGCCCAGAGCTTGTCACCAACATGAAGGGGAGGACGGGGTGTTCTTGAGACTAGTCCGTTGAGGTCAAACGCTTCAGAAAGCCTCCGTGTCGGGCTGCAGTTTCCTTCCAGACCGGCTCTCCCTCCTCGTCATCTGACAAGGGGACCCGCACGCCACTGCCTGAGCCTTGGCTCCCCAGACCTGTTTATTGTTTAGAGACAGGGTCTTGCTCTGCTGCCCAGGCCAGAGCGATCACAACTCACCACAGCCTCAAAGGGTGGCGAGGAGAGGAGGGACGGTGCCCCGGCCTCCCAAGTAGCTGGCACTACAGGGGTAAGCTACCATGCCTGGCTAATTTTTAAATATTTGTGCAGGGATAGGGTCTCACTAGTTGCCCAGGCTGACTTTGAACAGCCACGTCTCCAGTTAACCTCTGACCAAGTTGGGGAAGCCTCAACTGATCCTCCACCGCAGCCTTCCTCACAGGGGTGAGCCACTGTGCCTAGCTAATTTTTAGAGACCTTTGTTTTGGTCTATGTTGCCCAGGCTATTTTGAACTCCTAGCCTCACGCGACCCTCCCGCCTTGGCCTCCCAGAGGTTACAGGGGTGAGCCGCTGCGCCCAGCCCTGCTTTTACCTGTTGACTGAAGGTCACGTTCCTCCTCCTGCTTGTTTCGGGACCCCCTCCTCCGGCTGCATCTGGGATGGCCAAGGACTGGGGTCTCTTGAGAATCCCTGACGACTGGGGCTTGGAGGTGTCCAAGGATCCCACCCTCAGAACCTCCCCGTCGGAGGCGGAGGCCAGGGCGCCGTCCCTCCTCTCCAGAAGCCCGTGGTCCTGGTGGTAGAAGCCGTCGGGGGCCCGGGGAAAGCTGACGCTGATGGCCTGCCCGGGGACGCTGCCGGGGACGGCCAGGTAGGTGTCCTGGCCCGCGGTGAAGCAGTCGATGAGCACACTGTCGATGTGGGCCGTGCCGAACGACGAGGCGAACTCGCTGATGCCCGTCAGGGAGCCCTCCCTGCTGAGGAAGCTGCCGTACTTGGGCGTCAGGGGACTCAGCGGGGAGATGGGGCTGGAGAGGGCGGTGGCTGTGGGCCCGGGCGGCGCGTCGCCGGCGCCGTCCTCAGACGGGACGGGTGGGGAGGGTGGCAGCGGGAGGCTGGGGCTCTTCATGGCGCCCCGCTTCTCGCCCGGCGGCTGCAGCGGCCGCTCGGGGATGCTGATCAGCGTCAGGACGGTGGTGACACTCAGGGTGACCGCAGTGAAGACGTAAATGACACGAAGCTGCCCACCCAGGGCGCGCCCGAAGCCGGTTCTATCCCAGTGGATGCCGCCGACCACGTAGCCAAAGCCGCCACCGAGGCCTGGAGGGACAGACAGGGGTCACGTTCCCTCCTGCAGGCGAGGACACCCCAGACAGAGGCACCCTGTCCGTGGAAGGACTTTCTGTTTTTTGAGTCGGGGTCTCGCTCTGTTGCCCAGGCTGGAGCGCAGGGGCACCAGCACGGTTCGCCACAGCCTGGACCTCCTGGGCTCAGGGGATCCTCCCACCTCAGCCTCCTGAGTTGCAGGACTACGAGCACACACCACCATGATTGGCTGGTTTTTTTTTTGGAAATGAGATCTCACTATATTGCCTGGACCGATTTCGAGCTCCTGGGTTCCAGCAATCCTCCCGCCTCGGCCTTCCAAAGTGCTGGAACTACAGGCGTGAGTCACCATGGCCAGCCCGGATGAGCCCGTTCCCATCCATGCCTAGTCCAAGGCCTCAGTCCCTTCCCTTCTCTGCCTCTGCCTCTCTAGACTTGAGAGTCTTCCTTGTCCCCCTTGGGCATTTTTTTTTTTTTTTTAAGTTGGAGTCTCACTCCGTCACCCAGACTGGAGTGCAGTGTCCGCTCCCGGCCACCGCAGCCTCCACCTGCTGGGCTCCGGCAATCCTTCCGCCTCAGCCTTCCGAGTAGCTGGAACTACAGGCGTGCGCTACCACGCCCGGCTGATTTTTTGATTTATTGTAGAAATGAGGTCTCGCCAAGTTGCCCAGGTGGGTCTCGAACCCACGGGCTCAGGCAATCCACTCACCTCAGCCTCCCAAGGCGCGGGATTCCAGGCTGAGCCACCGAGCCCGGCTCCCCTTGGGCGTTTTATCATGCTTGACTTCCCACGCTCATGAGCCCAGCTAGCTCTCCCTGCCTTCACTGAAGACAAGATTACTGTTTTGTGATCCTTAACCAAGGTCAGATTCCAGGTGAATTTTATTAACTTTTTTTTTGTAAAGACCGAGTCTTGCTCCATTTCCCAGGCTGGAGTGCAGTGCTGTGATCGTAGCTCACTGCAGCCTCGACCTCCTGGGCTCAAGCAGTCCTCCTGCTTAAGCCTCCCAAGTAGCTGGGACTACAGGCATGCAGCATCACGCCAGTTTTTTTGTTTTTTTTTTTTTAATGTAATGTTTTTGTAGAGATAAGAAAGTGTCTCTCCATGTTGCCCAGGCTGGTCTCAATTTCTGGTCTCAAAGTGATCCTCCCGCCTTGGCCTCCCAAAGCGCTGGGATTACAGGCATGAGCCACTCCCACTATTTGTTTTTTTTTAATGAACTAAGTGGTGCATTCTCACAGGTGAGCAGCAGCACAGGTGAGTGTAAGGTAAAAACAACAATGTCCTCTCCCCACACGCCACGCCCAGCGCTGGCCTGCATGGTCCCTTCCATTTCCTCCCGCACATTGGCACACGTGTGGAGACAGAGGGACGGCCAGCACCTTTTTCTAGAAGACACGACTGAGGCCTGGGGAGGCTGAGCTGTGTCCAACGGCCACAGTCACCAGCAGGAAAAGCCCAGAACCCTCTCGGCTTTCAGGTCCCAGAACCTGAGCCTCCACCACGGGGCAACCTGCCCTCTTCATGGGGGTCCAGTGCATGTCTTGGGAAGCCCTTCCTTTCATTGTTAAACATCTTTTCAACTGCTATTGGAAATAGGATTTTTTCTTTCATTTTGTTTTGTAATGAGGTTTTTTTGTTGGTTTGGTTTTTGATTCTTTGAGTCAGAGTCTCGCTCTGTTGCCCAGGCTGGAGTGCAGGGGCACGATCATGGCTCACCGCAGCCTCAAACTCCTGGGCTCAAGTGGTCCTCGCGCCTCCGCCTCCCGAGTAGCTGGGACTACAGGCATGTGTCACCATGCCCAGAGAATTTTTTTAATTTTATAAAGGCTCGGTCTCACTATATTGCCTAGGCTGGTCTCAAACTCCTGGGCTCAAGCAATCTCCCGCCTCGGTCTCCCAGAGTGCTGAGGTTGCAGGCATGAGTCACCGCAACCAGTCTCCAGGTGTTTTATATGGGAAAGCCAGGGGTGTCGATTTTCATATGCTCCCTTGATAACCAAACATCATACTGCATTTTTGCACTGCTCTGCAGCTGAATTGGTGTTTTTTGTTTTTTGAGTTGGAGTCTCACTCTGTCACCCAGACTGGAGTGCAGTGGCCGCTCCCGGCCACCGCAGCCTCAACCTGCTGGGCTCTGGTGATCCTTCCACCTCAGCCTTCCAAGTAGCTGGAACCACAGGTGCACACCACCACGCCCGGCTAATTTTTTAATTTATTGTAGAGACAAGGTCTCACCAAGTTACCTGAGCTGGTCTCGAACCCATGGACTCAGGCAATCCACTCGCCTCGGTCTCCCCAAGTGCTGGGATTAGAGGCATGAGCCACTGCGCCCGGTCCGCGGCTGAGTTTTCACAGAGGCCAGTGGGGAGGCACTGACCACCACCCTCTTGGTGTCTGTTGCCCCCTGGCAGTGGCTCTGTGGGGTTTCGCATGCTTTCCTTGATCCCGATTCCACTGGGAGCTGTTCACATCTTTTGCGGCGAAGCACGGCACAGTGTGTTTATGTAGGGACACAGCTGTGCTTACATGCATGTATGCGTCTCCAGCCACATATACAATCCAGCTGCGGATTCCATATCTGCCAGTTCACCTGCTCGCTACCATTTATTGCAAAGCCCAGAACCAATACTCATGGCGCTTTGGCAGCCAGGTGAGGGTAGGCTCCAAGCAGCAAAGATGGACTCACCCAAGGCCCAAGGAACCCTAACCCCGTTAGCCTCCCAGCAGCAATGATTCTAGGTTGGCTAACTCAGCGCTGCTGGTGAGTTTGTAGAGCATAACTGCCGCAAATAAAGGGAATCAACTATATATAAATGTGCACAACCATATATTCATATATACACAAATTATGTTGATTATAGATCAAGAGTGTATCTATGGATTTTTGTTGATATGTATTGTTTGAGAGGTGTATTTTCAATTACTTCAAAGCTTTCCCATATATCTGAATTTTATCAGCTTGGTTTGTTTGTTTGTTTGTTTTTTGAGACAGAGTCTCACTCTTGCCCAGGCAGCCTCCACCTCTTGGACTCAAGTGATCCTCCTATCTCAGCCTCCTGAGTAGCATGCACCACCCTACCCAGCTAATTTTTGTTTCCTTTTACTTGTCTCAGCTTCTTGAGTAGCTAGCTGGGAGTACAGGCGTGTGCCACCCCGCCCAGCTAAAATGTTTTTTAAATGTTGGAGAGACCTGCTCTCATTATGTTGCCCAGGCTGGGCTCGAACTCCTGGGCTCAAGGAAGTCTCCCGCCTCGGCCTCCCCAAGTGCTGGGATGCCAGGCGCGAACCACTGCGCCCAGCCATCTTGCCTTTCGATCAGGGAGTGAGGAAGGGCCTCCCAAGCACGCACCTCTGAACCCACAGCTCCTCAGACACAGCCCGGGCCTGCCGCGGGGACTCACCCGCCAGGAGGGCGTGGACGTTCAGGCCTCGGTCCTGGTCCGCGGGGCCGCACACGTCCATCATGTAGGCGTGGCTGGGGTTATCGGCCGAGTCGGCGCTGAAGTCCATCAGCACCACGCCGCACACAGTCAGCAGGAGGCCCCACTGGTGGCTGCCAGCTGTGTCGGCCAGGGCGGTGCCGATGTCCCGGCCGTTCAGCAGCAGCGAGAGGCCCAGCAACGCCCCTGGGGACGAGAGACAGAGTCACCCGAGGGGCGCAGACTGGCTCTGTCCCCAGCCGTGCGGTCCTTGTCTAGAGTCTTTGGGACCCAGGATTTGTAAAAATTGAACTTCCAGCGGAACTCGCTGGAAGGGCCACCCACGGACGCACCGTATGCTTTGCTCTTGGATCAGGGTGTTTATTTCATCAAGCAGAGCAGGAGTGAGGTGGACCTGATGAGCCCATTTTTAAAAAATGCCCAAGGGGGCCTGTTCTCACAGCCAGCCCAGGCAGGGCCACGGGGGAGCTATCAGGGCAACGGCTTTGGCCACGGCTCTTTGAGACTCTCCTAAGAGCAAGCGGCTGGGGCCTCTGTGTTTTTCCTCCATTGTATTTCCACGCCAGAACAACAGACCTATAGCCAGGACAAGAATGAAAGGGCGTCTCCTTCCAAACCTTGAGGTACACCGGTCACTCCAAGCACCCAGCAGCGGCTGCAGTAGGAATCCTGAAACAGAGCAGGCCGTGGTCACTGCGGGCCCCGCAGCACATGGGGATGTCGGGACGTGGTCTCGGAGCAGGCCGTGGCCACCGCTGGGCCCTGAGGCACATGGGGACATCGGGACGTGGTCTCGGAGCAGGACATGGCCACTGCTGGGCCCTGAGGCACACGGGGCCATCGGGACGCAGCCTGCTGGCCTTCCCAAGCACCTGCACTCAAAGGTCCCAGGGGCAGCGAAAGGATATGATGAGACTTGGAGCCAGCAACAAACCCTGTGCTAGAAAGCAACAGAAAACCAGACTCTTGAAATAAGTGAATGTCTCTTTAACCCTCTGCTTGGGACCCTATGAAGCTCTGGGCAGCCGTGACTCTCCTCGGGAATCCAAGAAATTCCAGGACCCTCCCGGCCCCCCAGCTCTGTTGCTTGGATCCGCCGATGAGAGCCTGATGCAAGGTGGCAGCAGGCCTGGGGCCTGCCCATTCCCGTGCTCGCGTCTGGCTTAGACAAAGGAACTCAACGCGTGGACACGTGGAACGTGCCGGCCGTGTCTGTGTTCTCCCACAGCCCCTGCGAAGGAGTAGCCCTTAACTCGGGCTCCTCCCTTGTCCCCGGCACCCTCAGGCTGCTTCCACAGAGGCTCCCGGAAGCTTCCGGAGGCTTCCAGAGGCCGCCCGCCGTCGGGGCCGAGCTGGGGCTCACCGAGGATGGGGCTGATGAACCACACCAAGCTGTAGAGCTGGTCGGGCAGGCCCATCTGGAGGAGGACCGGGGTCACGTACGCCGTCTCCATGGCGTAGCTGAACTCGATGCCAAAGAGGATGCAGCCGTTGAAAAGCAGCTCTCGGAAGGACCGCCGGGGGCGCAGGTCCCCAAAGTCCACCAGCTCGAGGGGGCAGGGGGTGTTGGGGGGCGGGGGCGGGGAGGGCCGGATGCACTTCCTCCGCTTGGGGTGTCGCTTGAAGTTGTTGGCCCGGTGGCTGATGTGTCGCGTCACGGACCCCGCGCAGCCTGAGACGTGGGACCTCCAGATGTCCTGAGGGGGCGCGCTGGGGAAGAGGGCCTCGCCCGGCGGGCTGCTGCTGGCTGGGGCGATCATCGTGGAGGGGGCTGGCGGGGGTCCCTGGGAGGAGAGTCCACCGGGCCACGGTTACTTCCCACGGCAGGCCTCCCCCACCCTCTTCCCGTGCGCGGGGAATGGCAAGGTCAATGGGAGGCTTGGGAGTTAAACACTGTTCCTCTAAGTGGAGGCCACTGCCCACGGGTGGTATCGCAGGCCCGTTTCCCCACCAGAGCGGCGCATCCGCCCAGGAGACCGAAGCCTGGGGCTTCCCCGCTCAGAGAGGTCCCCTGGCTCCATAGGTCCCCACACTTCCGCGGAAGGGGACTGTTCCCCAAGCAGGGACTCCATCAGAATGGCCCCGCAACCAGCCTCCTGGGAAGTGAGCACGGCTGACAGCCCAGCGGCCGCCTCAGGCCCCGAGGACGCCAGGCTATTTCAGAACCTGCGGCCCATTTCCAGGGCCAAGTCCACCCTTCCCCGAAGGTCCTCGGGGACCGGGGAGGGGAGAGAGCCACCGTGGGCCGGGATCACCTGCGGCGCCCGGAGTGCCCTCACGGGTGGGGACCGCTCCTCCTGCACAGGATGGAGAGTCGCAGCTGGTGCCTTGACGCCTTGACCCTTGTGTGTCCTCCTCCATAGTGGCCAGAGGGGTCTTCCTGGGAGCAGCTGGGTGGGCTTGACACGAGCCCTTTCCCTTCAGCGTCCACTGGACGAGCCAATCTGAGTTAAGTCAGGGCAACTGAGGCGCTGCAGTGTTTGTGAATGCTCTCTTTAAAGCAGCGAGCCAAACTCTGCGAATCCTGGGCCGTCACAGAAGACACACCAAATGGAGATACAGTCTCCAAAAAAGGAGGAAGGGGGATCAGGGAGGGAGGAGAGAGAAACAGATGCCCCCCATCCTCGACTTGTTGTTATTTTTGAGTGTTTCACAACAGCCATGACCTAGGGAAGGAACGACCAAGTTCAAGGCCTTCACAGACATCCTTCCACGCCCTTCCTGCTCTGTCCTCTGCCCCCATGGGGTTTGCAATCTGTGCCACTCAGAGGCCTCATCTTCCAACCGTCTTTCGCAGCTTTGAAGTTACCCTAGATTATAAATATTAACAGAATGGACTCTAGCTTGTTGGCTTGTATGTTTTAGCTAAGGTCCATTTTCCTAAGCACAGAGAGAAGAAAGCTGCTTAGATCAGAGGGAAGGAGACAGTTATATACACAAGACAGGGGGATTCTAGGATTCTGTTTGACCCTGACACAGCCCACCCCCACCTGTCTCACAAAAAGGTAACTGACCAAACTTCTTTCTGAAGTCTTTTCTGAGATGTAGGCCTCCAAATTGGGACAGCTTTTTCAGCTTTGATAGGCTTCCTAACAATGGTGCAAGGTAAACATTATAGGCTTTCTTTCAAAATTACTTTGAAACTTTAGAAATAAAGCCCTTTTTGTTGACATTGACTTTCCATGCCACTTTCCAAAACACTACTGCTGTTCGGTAACTTCTTTACAAACCACTCCGAAAACCCTCACTCCAGACTTGTATTCAAAACCTCACAGCTCAGGGACTGCCTTCCTTCTCTTCAGAAGACACCAACGGTGAAAATGATTTGATCTAGAGACACCCCCGCAGGGTTCATCGTGTTAATCCAATGATCTATTTATCCACCCATCCCTCCACCCAC
>NW_007247369.1:0-1131 GCF_000164805.1 Carlito syrichta
TCCTGCATTTTCTAAGATTCTTATAGTTTGAGGTTTTATGTTTAGGTCTTTGATCCACTTTGAGGTAATTTTTGTGTATGGTTATAGGTAGCGGTCCTGTTTCAATCTTCTGCATGTGGTCAGCCAGTTTTCCCAGCACCATTTCCTGAATAGGTTCTCCTTTCCCCAGTGGTTTTTGTTGGAGGCTTTGTCAAAGATGAGTTGGTTGAAGAATTGAGGCCTTGCTTCTGGAATATCTACCCTGTCCCATTGGTCTATGTGCTTGTTCTTGTACCAATACCAGGCTGTTTTGATTACTGTAGCCTTATAGTAAAGTTTGAAGTCTGGAAGTGTGATACTTCCTGCTTTGTTTCTTTTGCTAAGGATTGTTTTGGCTATTTGTGGTCATTTATGTCTCCATATGAATTTCTGTACTGTCATCTCTAGGTCTGAGAGTAATGATATTGGTAACTTAATGGGTTGCATTGAATTTGTAGATTGCCTTTGGTAGGATGGACATTTTAACAATGTTGATTCTTCCTATCCATGAGCATGGAATATTTTTCCATTTGTTTGTGTCTTCTTGGATTTCTTTGAGCAGTGTTTTGTAGTTCTCATTGTAAAGGTCCTTCATTTCTCTGGTTAGGAAGATGCTGAGGTCTTTCATTTTGTTTGCCAACTGTATATCTGACAAAGGTCTAAGATCTAGGATCTACAAGGAACTCAAACGCGATGAAAGGAAAAAAACAAACAGCTCCTTTAAAAAGTGGGCAAAAGACATGAATGGACAGTTCTCAAAAGAAGATATACAGGCAGCCAACAGACACATGAAAAAGTGCTCAGCCTCACTCATCATCAGAGAAATGCAAATTAAAATCACTTTGAGATACCACCTAACCCCAGTAAGAATGGCCATCATTAATAAAACAAATAAAACAGATGCTGGAGAGGATGTGGAGAAAAAGAAACACTTCTACACTGCTGGTGGGAATGCAAACAAGTGCAACCTCTTTGGAAGACAGTGTGGCATTTTCTGAAAGAACTAGATAATAACCTTCCATATGCCCCAGCAATTCCCCTATTGGGAATATACCCGGAGGAACTCAAATCATTCTATAAAAAAGATACCTGCACACGTATGTTTGTTGCAGC
>NW_007247369.1:1874-69573 GCF_000164805.1 Carlito syrichta
TGGGCTGGTCTCAAACCCACAGGCTCAGGCAATCCACTCACCTTGGCCTCCCAAAGTGCTGGGATTACAGGCTGAGCCACCAAGCCTGGCCTTTACACAGAAATTAAAAAAAACAAAAATCCTAACACCTATATGGAACCACAAAAGACTCGGAATATTCAAAGCAATCCTAAGCAAAAAGAAAATCGCTGTAGGCATCATACTACCTGACTTCAAACTACACTACAAAGTTACAGTAACAAAAGCAGCATGGTACTGGCATAAATAAAAACAAACACACAGACCAATAGAACAGAATAGAGACCCTAGAAATAAATCCACATATTCATAATCAACTCATTTCAGGGGGGCATACCTCACCAACAAGGGTACCTGCACAATGAATATTTGTGTAACCAACCCTGAATTGTACCCCACAATTTCAAAATAAAAAGCTTTAAAAGTTAAAAAAAAAAAAATCAACTCATTTTTGACAAAAGTGCCAAGAACATACACTGGTAAAAAGATGAGCTCTTTAACAAATGGTCCTGGAAAAACTGAATATCCATATGCTGAAAAATAAAACTAGACCCCCGTCTCTTACCATTTAAATAACAAATCAAAACAGATTCGAGACTTGAATGTAAGATCTGAAACTGTGAAACTACTAGAAGAAAACATTGGGGAACGCTTCAGGACATTGGTTTGGGCAAAGATTTTTGAGTAAGGCCTCAAAAGCACAGGAAATCAAAGCAAAAATGGACAAACTGTGACTCATGCCTGCAAACCCAGCACTTTGGGAGGTGGAGGCGAGAGGACTGCCTGAGCCCAGGGTTTTAAGACCAGCCTGGACAACTTGACATCGTATCTATAATAAATCAAAAAATTAGCCGGGCATGATGGCATATGCCTGTGGTTTCAGCTACTTGAAAGGCTGAAGCAGAAGGATCACCTAAGCCCGGCAGGTCGTGGCTGCGGTGGCCATGAGCGTGCCACTATCCCTCTCCAGCCTAGGCAACGGAGTGAGACTCAAACAACCATAACAACAGCAACAAAAAGTGAAGAGATAACCTAAAGAACGAGAGAGAACATTTGCAAACTATTCAAATAACAAAGAAATAATAACCAGAATATATAAAGGATTCAAACAACTCAATACCCAAACCCAAAACCCCCCAATAATTCAATTTTTAAATGGGCAAAATATTTCAATAGACATTTATCAAGAAAGACATACAAATGGCCAACAGGTATGTAAAAAAATCTTCAGAGAAATGCTATTCCAATCTTCATGAGGTATCATCTCACCCTAGTCAAAATCATTTTTATCAAAAAGACAGAAAGTTATATGCTGGTGACGTTGCAGAGAAAGGGGAACCCTCAGACACTGTTGGTGGAAATTTAAGTTAGGATCGCCACTAAGGAAAACAGTATGGAGGTCCTCAAAAATCTTAAAATACAACTACCATATGATCCAGCAATCCTAGCACTGATTGTATATCCAAAAGAAAAAAAATCAGTATATTAAAGAGAGATTCACATATCTGTGTTTATTGTAACACTATTCACAATAGTTGAGATATGGAATTGGCGTGTCTATCAATAGATGAACTGATATGGAAAATGGGTGGATGGAGATCCCAATCACCCTAATTTGATCACTACACATTATATACGTGTATCAAAATAACACATGTACCCC
The DNA here is from genome assembly GCF_000164805.1 of Carlito syrichta. Taxonomy (NCBI): domain Eukaryota; kingdom Metazoa; phylum Chordata; class Mammalia; order Primates; family Tarsiidae; genus Carlito; species Carlito syrichta. Next base: position 3,556 of record NW_007247369.1, read on the forward strand.
AGAAATATGTACAATGACTACGCACCCATAAAACTAAAAATTAGCCAGGCTCAGTGGCTCAGCCTGTAATCCCGTGCTTTGGGAGGCTGAGGTGAGGCGATTGCCTGAGCCCGTGGGTTCCAGACCCACTTAGGCAACTTGGCGAGACCTCATCTCTACAATAAATCAAAAATGAGCCGGGCGTGGTAGCGCGCGCCTGTAGTTCCAGCGACTCGGAAGGCTGAGGCGGAAGGATCGCCGAAGCCCAGCAGGTCGAGGCTGCGGTGGCCGGGAGCGGCCACTGCACTCCAGTCTGGGTGACAGAGTGAGACTCCAACTCAAAAAAAAAAAAAAAAAAATTAAAAACTAAAGAAAAGATTTTGCTTTATTTCCTAGGCCAAAAAGTGATTAAAAAAAATACAAAACCAATATTTTACCAATTACTTTTGCCTAACAAAAGAACTTTTTCCTTTCCTCATAAAAATAGGTTACATAAAAAGTGAAACCTCTATGGAAAAAACCTTTGGATCTCGTGATACAAGCAGACCCAAAATTAATGATTTACCCTTGCTCTATGAGTGTGCCACACATACATAAATTAATATTCATTAACACATATAAATTAGAGGTTAGTAACTTTCTAAAAATGTGATATTGGGAGAAATAATAACCTCCCTGGGACTCAATTTCCTCAACTATAAAATAAGTTCAATAGTAACACCTATATATCATCGGGTTATCCTGAGAATTAAGATAACTTATATAAAGTGCTTAGCACAAAGCCTATTACATGAAGCCCCAAAAGTATCAGAACATCAGCAGCAGCATCCTTACCATCATTCCAAACACAGATGGAAAGGATGGCGCTACATATGTGCTAACTAAAGCCTAAAGAACTGTATGTAAGAAAAGATAAAAATCACAAGTTCTAAAGTTTTTTCCTACGTAAAGCTATTTGATTGACCTAGCTTGGTTTGTAATAAATGATGGCTGGACTGGTAACACATACTTCATATAATTTTAGTAATATAAAAATTATATCAATGTTTAGAAATTGAAGGGATTCTTTTAGAGGTTCCAGTTTTAAAAACCAATTTTCAATGACATGTCTTCTTCCTCTCTGCTAGTCTCATGACCAGAGCTATGTCTTTTCCTCTCCAAACATCCTATTTTTTTCTCCTTCGTTCCTAGACCATAATTTCCCCAAAGCTTTTTCATACTTTGACTTTTGGATCTAGTAGAAACCAAACTGAAACATTCCATAAAAGCCAAGGCAGGCAGCTCTGCTTTGCAAAAACTTAAGGGACCAAGAATATTATAGTCATGAAAGAGATTAGGAATATGTGACATCAGTCGATTTGTATGTTGCCTATTCCTCCAATGCCCTCACTTTTTGTTTCCTAAAAGGAAAATGTCAACACTGACTAAAGGATGCAAATAATAAAATGCTGAAAGATGCTTTAAAAATGCATTACTGGATGCTAAATCAAAGAAATGCCACAGCAAAGTAAGTAACATTGAACAATACCTCTTAAAGTCATTTTCCAAAGAAGATATTTCAATCCTTTAAAATCCTATACATATGGAAATTATGCGTAATATATTTTGCTAAGCTAAACTTGAGAAATAATTCCTAATTCTTCAGGGTGAATAATCAAGGAATATCTGGCTTTTCTGGCATCTCGTTTTCTGTTTGGAAAGGCTACTTTTACAACCAAAAATTGCAGAGAAAAATGCCCCTCTTTCTACAACCTGGGGCATCGCCCTGCAGCAATCTTTATCTTCTGCAAAACCATCATGCTGCAGTGACTTCTTGTGGTCTCATTTCTGCAAGCAGCTGACTCCACCATGAGTCAAGGATTCTTTCTACCTTGATTATTTAAGAAATTTGCTTGCTAAACATTTTCAAAATATTTGTATTAGCATTTCTGACCATTTTTGAGTGAATCAAAAACTTCAAGTATAATAATTAAATAATTGTAGGCAATATATACTGATTTCATGTATTAGAGGTTGATATTTAATTTGAATTAATAAAAAATAAGTGCCATCTAAAAATTATGAAAATATTAATTTAGTGACATCTAATTACATATATTACATTTAAAGTTGCCATAATAAAATAAATCACAGGAGTCCAACAAATACATTATGGATGTCACTGACAGCACGCAATGTTATTTTACTAATTTCAGCAACTATATTAAGATAAAATTATATGTCACACAAACTTTATTTAATGTAAAACTAGAATGTGTTGCATTAAGTGAAATACATTTTTTAAATGAAAGCTTGCAGGGTCTGTAGTATCAAATAAAAGAGAATACTGTTTCCTTCGGGCTCAGTAGCAATTTTTTTTTTTTTAAGGTATATGTATTAAGTCACCTGAGAACTGATCATGCGCTGAGATGAGCGCGCAATATTGGCAGGCAGACCAAAAAAACTCGGCTTGTCATCCTCTGGAAGTTTTTCAATGACAGCACGATAGTCCTAAACACAAAGAAGTGAAAATGAGCTTTTCAATAAAGATTGAACTTATAACCATTAAAATCAGAAAAAACAAATAAGGTGAAATATTAAATTATCATTCACATTTTATATTTTCTGGGTAAAGTTCACTTTCTTTCTATATATTAATTCAGTTACATATGAAAAACAGTCTGTCATTAATACTTCTACCTACTTTATTTGGTATTATATTTTCTTATCCTAACTCCCTACATGCAAAGGTACCCTAAATTGCCTATTATGTGTGAAAAGTCACATGAGATGCTGTTTAGGAAAGCTCTGGAACCTTCTTCCTGTAACTTACCAAGGACCAATGTTCAGAGTGCGGAGACCCAAAGTACAAAGACCAATCTGCTTTTTATGTTAAGATAAACATTCCAGCAATGTTTTTTTTTTGGTTCTTTTAACTTAGAGAAACCTTGAAAACACATAGACATACTCTGCTATGCAAACACTCCTGTGTAAATTATTTTATCATAAAGCAATCCCACAGTCAAGGCTTCAGTTTTCTGGCGAGGCGTGATAAAAATGCACTGATAATCCTATCATTTCATCCTAAGAATTGCTCTAAGCATTGCCTAAGTTTGGCTTGTTGAGCAGCCATCTAACAGTTATTCACTCATGATCTCAGATGAAAAACCAAGTGCAGACCAAAAAGATTTATTTAGTTTGGCCCAAGGATGGAAAGTGCTTTGTTTTCATGAAGAGACAAGTTATTTTAAGTCAGGCATCGTGTTTGCGTCTAAATGGTGTTTGCTGAAGTAGGGGTGGGAAACTCATCTTTACACTTTCCATCATCCTCTGTCACCCCTGGCAGTTACCTCTGAAATACTTCCAAGGAGACAACTGGAATCCAGGAAGCCCAGGACCTATACATATGTCAAGTTCTAGGTTGGCACGAGGCCCTTTTAAATTTTTTCTCTCCTTTGGCTCAACATTTGCAAACTTCCTCAACATAGTTGATAACAACGTATACATGTATAAATGTGTATGTACAAGAGTATGCTTGTATATTTATGTGCCAGTGTTATCCCAGGAAAATTTTGATGTTCTCCTTCTAACTTAATTAGAAAGCTAAACAGTGATTCTCATAAATCATCCTGTAAATGTAAAACTCTTACTCTTTGTAGAGTTATATACTTTGTTCATTTCAAAATAGCTATAAAATCTTCTCATCTATACTGGCTAGAGTCTTCTTTCTACCTACAACTATATATTGACATGTTGACTAAATAATTCTTAGCTACATATTCAGACTGACTTATCCTCACTTGGACACAAAATATACATGATACCACTTATACAAAGTGTCAAAACATGCAAAACTAATCTAGGCTGTTAGAAGTCAGAACTATGTACCCTTTGTGGAAGAGACCCAAACTAGAAGACAACATGAGGAGAGGGTCTAGGGAGTCGATGATGTTTGTTTCTTGATCCCAGTGCTGGTTACGCTCATGTGATCAATGCATGAAAATTCACTGTCTTGTACATTTATGGTGTGTATGTTTATGTATGAATTTTCTTTTTCAATTTAAGTTTCAAATGGTAGTTCTGGAGGACTTGTTGGGCTACACTATCTGCTATAAATATACAATGGCATGTGATCTACTCTGCGTGTTCACACTAAACTTCTCCTAGAAGATAAACTCTATGGACACATCACTGGAGCCACATTGCCTGGAGCACAGCTACCATGAAGCAGATGTTCACAGCATATTAATGAATGCAGGAGTCAATGAAAGATACTAACAAAACAGACGAGATACCATGATCAGTAAGTTATTCACTAAGAGTAAAATATTTAATAATGATTTTTAAGCTTCTATTTGTTGACAATTATGTTACTATAATAAAAGAATTTTATTGAAAAATATTTGGAGCCGGGTTCAGTGGCTCAGCCCGTAATCCCGTGCCTTGGGAGGCTGAGGTGAATGGATTGTCTGAGTCCGCAGGTTCGAGACCCGCCTGGGCAACTTGGTGAGACCTCATCTCTACAATAAATCAACAAATCAGCTGGGCGTGGTAGCGTGTGCATGTAGTTCCAGCTACTCGGAAGGCTGAGGCGGAAGGATCGCCGGAGCCAAGCAGGTCGAGGCTGCCGTGGCTGGGAGCGGCCACTGCACTCCAGTCTGGGCGACAGAGTGAGACTCCAATTCAAGAAAGAAAAAAGAAAAACATTTGGATGAAAGAAAACAGCAAAACATTGAGAAAAACTATGTAATTGAATAGATTTTTATCTCTGTAATTCATGAAGAAATGTATACTTATAATATTCCCGTAAATAAACATCATTTGGGCATTTATACAAATATAGGTTTGTGGCAAAATAAACTAGAATTGAAATCTTCGGGCTATATTTAATACTATTTCCTGGGAAAGATAAGTGCATTCTAGGAAGCTTTTATGTAATGACTCAAGGCAAAAAGCTACAGCTGGTTAAAATGAATATATGTAAACAAAGACACATAAAATAAATACACATAATCCAAACTGTGAATAATTACTTGTGCACTTGAAAAGAAATAGCATATTTAACAACATAAGAAATGATTCAAGTATCTATCTCATAATAGATTGAAAATAATTAATTTTACTTACCAAAATGCTGCAGGATTTTGGTAGAGATATGGAATATGGGAAAATGCTTTTCTTGTTCCTCTGGCTTAATACATCAATAGTTGAAGAACTAAAAAACTGTTTCAGGTATGACTGAAGAACTCTAAGGTCAAAATAGTTATCTATACGTCCTCCATAGATAGCATTTTCAAGTAAACCATTTACAAATTCCCACTGTACATCTTTGGTACCTATGATTAAAAAATAATTTTAATTTAATTTCTAAAATATTAACTAAATTCCTGACTCCTGTTATACTCATGGGATATAGCAAAGTATATTTATTACTAAGTCATTTCTTTCTTTAAGTGATCGTTAATATTAACAGTAGTAACTAATGTTTATTAAGGTTATTTAATCTGGTAAAATTTTCCAAATTTTTACATGTGTAAACTCACTTAATCCTCATAGCAAACACTGAAGTCTTAATATTATACAATCATACACATGAAGAAAATAAGGCATAGAGAGGCTGAGTCACCAAATGAATGTTCCACGGCCCCCAGATCAGGATTGGAATGAGGCACTCTGAACCCAGAACCATCTTCTTACCTGTCACACAGTCCTGGCTACTGGATTTGGTGGTAGCCTTTATTTAGAGTTCTCTGTGATATATGTAGCAAAAGTAGACTAAATTTCTTTATAATCCTGTACCGAGTATAAAATTTCAGAAAATACTTTGGGCATAAAATAGATTGTGGATTAAAATATTCAATTTACTTTTAAAATTTAGCGAAATTTTTGACACTTGGCCTTTTTCCCTGCATGTCCAATTCAACAAAGTATACTGAGAGCAGTTACTGTTTAGTCTGTGAGGAAAGCTTTCCTGCTTCTATGCCATGCTCAAGAGGAAACCAGCAGCAGAAACAAAGGCTGTTCCTTTGCAGAACTGCTGTAATTCCAGTACGTTGGAGGCTGAGGCTAGAGGACTGCTTGAAGTTCTCTGCAGAGCAACAGGGAAACAAAAGTGTAGTACTGACTTGCAGAAGACAATCATGAGACCACCTTAACATTACCTGTCTTGTGGATATCACTTTTTTGTAAATCATGATTTGCATAAATTTTTTTTCTTCATAATTTTTCCAGTCACCCATTTCACAAAAGTCTAAATATGCAATTATTTATCATTTCACCTTACTAGGGTTCCCATTTCAGAACAAAGTTTAATTTTATACTAAAGTTGTCAAAATATAATTTTTTCCAGGAAAACAAATAAATTGGAATTAAAAGAACCTATCAAAACATAATTTTATACAATGTTTAATGAACAGTTCATAAAATAACCTGATTCACAGAAAAACTTTACAGAACACCATTATACACCATCGTCTTATAAATGTCATGAATTTAAATGTCATGGTTTACTACCCATTATCTTTTTTTAATAGAGTATTTTTTATTTGAAAGATGTGGGGTACAATTCAGGGTTAGGTATACAAATGTTCATTATGCAGGTACCCTTGCTGATGAGGTGTGCCCCCTTCCCTGCCAGTTTCCCACTACTGCCAATCCCACTCTCCCCCTCCCCTGGCAGTTTCCCACTACTTTTAATCCTTTTCTCATTAACTACCCATTTTCAATTCTGATATAAGAGAAATGTAGTGTAAACACACACACACACACACACACACACACACACACACCCAAAGACAATGGGGCTGGGTGCAGTGGCTCACACCTGTAATCCCAGCACTTTGGAAGGCCAAGGCTAGAGGATTCCTTGAGCCCAGGAGTTCCAGACAAGGATAGGCAACAAAGAAATACCTCATCTCTGTAAAAATAAAAATAAAAAAAATTTGCCGGCCATGGTGTTGCGAGCACGTAGGCCCAGCAACTCGGAAGGCTGATATGGAAAGAATACCTGTGCTCAGGAGGTTGAGGCTGTGGAAGCTGACTGTGCCAGTGAACTCCAGGCTGGGCAACAGAGTGAGACCCTGATTCAAAACACACACACACACACACACACACACACACACACACACACACACACAGAGGAACTTCTACATTATTTCATTTAGCAACAGAAATATCCTTGTAGTCACAATTCAGTAGTAATGTTAAAATATAAGAATTAAACATTAGATCTGCAGTAAATACCATAAACATTACTATCTTTAATTCTATTTTTTTAAAAACTACATTTAAACTAGCTAGTTAACTTTACTGCTAGCATTACTAGTTTAATTTTATTTCATCACTGTAAAATTCAGAGATAATCACAAACTTGATGGCAGAGTTACTACATGCCCTGGGACATAAATGATTTAAGCTGCCCCTGGCAGAATACGAGCATCTACTTCGTGAAGGAATAAAGTTGGTTTCTTGCCCATATCTTATTATCCACAGTGGTTAAATAGTAAAGGACTTCACCAGGATTCAATTTTCCAGTTCTACCCTGATACCCACTAAATGATACGTTAGTAATGGGTTTGCTAGTCACTGATAAGTCACTAAGATACACAGAAACAATAGTATACCTTTCAACTTATAAAACGAAAGCAGCAGCCATTATATGAAGTATTTAATAGAATTTTTCTAAGAAAATCTATTTTTCTTCTTCTAACCATTTTTTCCAGAGCAAATTTAATGTTGTTCCAGATAAAAGAAAATGAATAGAACTTAAATTACAATAATAGCTATTTCAGGACAGAAAACTCAGTTTTAAAGATGAACAAACTTCCTCTGTCGCATGGCTGTTACTCTCCATATCAACTGCCTCCACCAGCTAGAACTTTTTCCCTTTTAGCATTTAATTCTACATATGTGGAAGTCCCTTAGTGTCAGAAAATCTTGTAATCATAAGATTTAGGTTAGATTTTTATCATGAGGTTCAACATCATTTTAAAGCATATGCCTTTTATTTAAAACTCAATGGTATGATATATACATCTCTCTCTATATATGTGTATATATATAAATCACAGCATGTTTTCATTTAATTCCACCACAAACTTGAAACACAATGATAAACAAATCAACCTTTTTGTTTTGTTTTTTCCCTCTAAAAGGGCTCTAATACTTTTTGCCTAATAGTAGCATAACAAAAGCCAAATAAATGTTCATAAGCATTTTAGAAAACTGCCAAGTTTCTAGGAAAGCGTAGGTCTTAGTCTATAGATTCCAGAAAATTATGTGTCAAACATTAAAAACAAAAGCTCATGAAAGTCAGGAAAATAATTAGCCTTGCATGAGGTGGGAGAATGTTGGGTTGTATGTAGAATCAGTGGAATGTGCTTCCAGAATCTGATAATACTGTTATTAGCTACTCACACAGATTCAATTTATGAAAATTTAATGAACTGTACATTTATGTGCACTTTTCTGAAGTATATAATTCAAAAATATTTTAAATAAACAAAAAATTCCCTTGGAATATGATTTGGAATCCAACTATTGCCAAATGCACACATATGATCTAGCAATTCCATGTCCACACATTTTCCTTATAAAAATATATCCATATATTTACTTAAAGACATGGCAGCACTACTCACAATCATTCCACACTGAAAGCCACCAATATGTCCTGCCTAGAATCCCAGCACTTTGGGAGGCCAAGGCAGGAGGACAGCTTGAGCCCAGAAGTTGAAGACCAGCCTAGGCAAAACAGCATGACCTTGTCTCTAAAAATAAAAATAAACAGCTGGACATTGGTGTTATGCATTTGTGGGACTTGTGGTCCCAGCTACATTGGAGGCTGAGGCAGAAAAATGACCTAAACCCAGGAGGTCAAGGCTGTGGTGAGTCATTGACTGTGCCACTGCGCTCCAGCCTGGGTGACAGTGAGATCATGACTCAAAACACAAAAACAAAAATAAAATGAAATAAAGGAATAGAGAGTTGTTTAAAGATTGCTTTAGAATCAGTGGCAAGAAAATGCTCTTCTCAAGAGGACAGCTCTAAGCTAAGAAGTGAATGCTGGAAGAAAGTCAGGTAAAGGTCTAGGAGGGATGTGTTGCAGACAGAAGAAAGAACACCTACTAAAGCCTCCAGGTGAGGTGAAGTCTGGTTTGTCTGGGGAAAAGAAAGATGACAAACATGGCTGTAAGTTATTAACAGGGAAATTCTATGCTTCGGTTTGCTTTTCTAAAAAATAAATGTGTTTACAGGATGAAGAATGCTGAAAGGTGCCAAGGCAGAAGGACCAGGTAAAACGTTCCTGCTTGGCCTGCCGAGGCATTGACACTATTGAAAAGAAGTGACCAGAATCATGATATGACAGGGAAGGAACAGAAATTGCCAAAGCACTGGATGTCTGAGGAAGAGAAAAAGAAAACCATCTAGGGAGAACCATGGGCTTAGAGCTTGAACAGCCACATGCAAAGTGAGCCAGCTCCCAAGATGGGGTCAACTCGACAAAGAGCAGCTAGGCAGGGCTGCAGGCTTAGGGAGAGGAGACGGGAGGTGAGAGTTGTGTGACATTTTTAGTCGGAGATTCTTACAAGCATGTTCTGTTCTCTAATCCTTGCCATGGCTCTGCATAATCAGCCTTCAAGAATGGACTCTCTTGTCTTCAGGAGGCCGAGAATCAGACGGCTTTGGGAAGCAGGTGCCCTGCTTTACTTGCTGCATTAGCTCAATCTCTTATTTGTACCTTGATTCCTGAACCCTACTAGATAATCTAACTAAGATTCCACAATCCCTGGCACTGCCTCAGTCTGCTTCACCCCTGAGTTTTAACAGTTCCCTTGAAAGAGATCTGAATAATTCATGAAACTTTTGAAGGCCACCAAGTGAAGACAAGGCCTTTCTAGTTTTTGCTTGCTGAGTCACAGATCAATAAAAAACTCCAATGGGTTATATCAAAACCAATGGCCACAGCAGATAATGTAAGAAAACTCAGATAACAAAGGCATGGAAGTGGGAACATAAAAAACAAAATAAAAAGCAAAAAGCAAAGATTGTGATAGAAGTTAAGCAACTTCCGAATAAACCATATACTGTAGTGAATGGCAAGTCAAATAAAATTTGTTAACATACAATACGAATTTTCAGTTAGAACTTACCATCAAACAGTCTGTCAATAATGTTGTACCCAGCCCGAAGGTCTGATGACGAAAACTCATAAAACTTTGTCCAACCCTGTCAAAACAAATTTTAAAAATAGTAAAGAACTAAGATAAAAGATATATGTATGTATCACTGTCCTTACAATCTTAAAGGAAAAGATTAATATATAATTTTTAAAATTTCTGAAGATTTTTAATAAAAAAATTAATGCAAATTAACAGTAAATTTTTTAAAAAGTCAAATTTACTGCCTAGCATGAAAAGCACTTTGTAATATAATACTAGTTTTAATTATTCAAGTATATGGCAATATAGTCAGAGAGAGAGAGAACAAATTGGTGTGGTCAATTTTTTATTCTACATATTGTGTAATATGAGATATTTCCTACAATTTTGGCCTTCAGAATTGTGGATTTTCTCCACAAACATAAGACAGAAATACTGCCCCAAAAAAGGCTCAAATGTATACAGCAATATTTTCTATATATTCATTCATATCAAAACCACAAAGTATTCCTATTGAACTAAATAAAATTATAAACCTAATTAACTAATAGCTACAATGTTTGTATAAAAAGGACATTCATAGAGTTCTATATTGTTTAGAGAATAATATAAAACATAATTAAAAATCATCTCTACAGGGCCTCCATTGATTGTAACTAATTACTTCTACGTAATAAATAAGTTCAAACTAAAATATAGTTAGACTTGAATATTATTTAGGAATGCTGATGCAAATCTCACTTATCACTCAAAACTATTTTATATGAGTATTATATGTCAGGCTATGGGAATGTAAGAATGAAAAAAAAACATAGTCTATGTGTTCAAGCACCTTTTAGTGAAGTGTGGAGGAGTGGCATGGCTACCATCCCTCAAATGCATACACAACTATAAACTCTAGCAGTGCTGGTGGAAAGAAACATACTTGGTATATATGATCTAACTTCATCTAAGAACACAGGGAAGATAACCCTGATAAGGAGGGAAGTGTCATGGAAAAACAAAAGTAGACAGACATGAGAACTAGTTAGGAAAATAAAACTAGCAGAATGTTTGTACTGGGTTGTAATGAAAAGTGAAGATACCAAAGGAGAGCTGTTAAGAATGACTTCCAGGCCTATGGTTCATTCAAATAGAGGGTGTCATTAATTAATAAGGGAAACACTGAAAGAATACAATTTTGGGGAAGGAATAACATGAGAGTGCTAAGCAAAGGTTCAAAACAACAAAACTCATTAAACAAAAACTTATGGAGTGCCCGTTATATACACATGCAAGGCACTGTTTTGGTCAATGACAGTAAAACACTGAACAAAAAAAGACAAAAATCTGTGCTCTTGAAAAGCTTATATGCTAGTACTCGATTCAGAATATGTGAATTTTCTTTGAGATATTCAGCTGGGTGGTCAACTGTTGGATATACAAACCTACAGCTTAGAAAATTGATCTGAGCTGGATGCATAAATTTGGTGACAACAATATTTGGATATTAAAAATATATCTTTCAGATGTTTAGGGCTAATGGTGAGTCCCAAATTGTTCTTAATTCTTTAATTCAATGAGATGTAAAGTAGGTAACTATATACAGAATAGAAAATCAGCAGAAAAGATAGGATTGAAGATATATATTTATGAGTCATCAGCCAAGTTGATATAATCCTAGCAATTTATACTAAATTGTAAAAATACTCTAATAAAAAATGTAAAGCTCAGAATACATATAAAACTTAGTTTTACTTGCCTGTGGAATATAATTTCTTCTTTCTTGACATACAGCATGAAACCATGCAAAACTGAAGAGAGAATGAGCACGATGTATGTTATCTTTTTTGCTAATTTGCTCAGGAGTCCAAGACTCGTAAGTACGCATTAAATTCTTCTTCAAACCTGGAGGTGACTAAAGAAACAAATTAACAGACATTCTGTTGCTAAAATCTTACAAAAAAAGTAAATCAGCATTTAACATATTTTAAAGAAGGACATGCTTAACCACTTAGCAACTCTGATTTACATTATTTGATTATGTTACTTCAAAACGTACAAATATTAAACTAGTTTTAAACATCTTGCATCTCATAGTTCTTCTCAATTATAAATACAGAATAACTTTTCAAATTAAAAAATCTAAACAACCAGTAAGATTCAAAATAACCAAATAAATCTTATATGATCACTAAACACTTTTCCTTTTAACTGAAACTAAATAACCATTTATAATATTAATGTGACCTTGATTATTTTGGGATAGGTTTTTGAGTTTAATATGCCAGTTTTCCATCACGTGTTGCTATTTGAATTTCCATGAGGACTTCAATATACTATCTACATATGATGTCAACTAATCTCCTTGCACATTAATCCAAAGTTAAAGTGGGTATTACCTGACAGCGCTATTTTACCCAGGAACTGACATTAACATTCAACTTAGGAAATTAGGAAGAATGCCAGCAAATAAAAATCTAAAGAAAACATCAGGAAGAAAAAATACAGAAAAGAATAGAAAACTCTGGGAACAGAAAATAGTAAGAAAAAAGTAAATTCATAAGTATGTTATCAATTTGAAAAAAAATTAAGTCAACTATGATAACTAATCATAAAAAAGAGAAGAGAAAAATAACAAAATGGACTTAATAATTTTAAAGATAATATGTGTGCATATATACAAATATACATATAATAAATTTGAACATTTCAACAAACCACAGTTTGCTAAGTAGTTAAAATTATCTACATTGATTCCAGAAATACAAAACAAATTCACTAACAATGCAAACTGAAATTTTTTCATTAAAAATGTAGTAAAATTACCCCCAAAGATCCCAGAAAAGTTTGCACACTGAGTCAAAACATCCAAGGAACAGTCTACCTAGCATATTACTTCCTCATTACTTAAATACTATATTTACTGAGTTTCTCTTACACGCCACATATTATCAGTTCAACAAAGCAAGCAAAAACATAGCCCAGTTCCTATGGCTCAAACAAACCAACACTAGAATAGAGGTCGTAGGAGGCTGTCCTGGAAGAGCAGCTGGAGGAGATTATGGAAGGGTCTTCCTAACTAGACCTTACATTGACTCAATTAACGTATTTCCAATATTAAGTCATCTTTCCGTTCCTAGATTTCTTTATCCTTTCTCCTCCTTAAATGAAACAAACACCTTCAGATGAAAAACAGAAGTATTGATCCAAAACAACAGACAGTTACAAAAACTAAGACATTTTTCTCAGGAAAAAAAGATGATATAAAGCTGGGCTCGGTGGCTCAGCCTGTAATCCTGTACTTTGGGAGGCTGAGGTGAGTGGATTGCCTGAGCCCGCGGGTTCAAGACCCGCCTGTGCAACTTGGCGAGACCTCATCTCTACCATAAATCAAAAATTAGCTGGGCGTGGTAGCGTGTGCCTATAGTTCCAGCTACTTGGAAGGCTGAGGCAGAAGGATCACCGGAGCCCAGCAGGCTGAGGCTGCAGTGGCCAGGAGCGGCCACGGCACTCCAGTCTGGGCGACAGAGTGAGACTCCAACTCAAAAAAAAAAAAAGATGATATAAAACAGAGAAATTTCTAAAAACTGGAGACAATACAAGTACAATTTACTAGTTTTAATAGCACACAAAGTTTTAATAGCTTGTTTTTTATTTATGGTTTTGATAAGTTATAAAATACCATCACAAACACAGCTTTAAATCCATAAGGCTTGGGGTGAATCCACCTAGTATTATATATTTGAGGGCTAGAAGGAAGGAAGGAAGGAAGGAAGGAAGGAAGGAAGGAAGGAAGGAAGGAAGGAAGGAAGGAAGGAAGGAAGAAAGGGTCAGTCTAATTTAGCTATGTCAAAAACAAATTATATGACAACTGGATACCCACATGCAAAAAAATGGAATTGGATCCTTACTTTGCACCATTTTCACTCAAAATGGGTTACAGAACTAAAAATAAGCATAAGCCCTCAACTAAACCCTAGAGGAAAACACAGGGGGAAAAGATTTGTGACATTGGATTTGGCAAGATTTCTTAGATAGGACATGAAAAGCACAGGTAACAAAAGCAAGAGCAGACAAATGGGACATCAAATGTAAAAACTGTGCAGCAAAGGAAACCACAGAGTGAATAAAGTAAACTATAAAATGGGAGAAAATATGGGCAAACCATGTATCTCATAAGAAGTTAGTATCCAAAATATATATTGAACTACAACTCAACAACAACAACAAAAACCAAATTAAAAATGGGCAAAGGATTTGAATAAACATTTCTCCAAAAGAGATGCAGAAGTGCCCAACTATGAGAATATGAAAAGATACTCAGCATGACTACCAGGGAAATACAAATCAAAAGCACAATGCAATAGCACCCCACATCCATTAAGATGACCACTATTTAAAAACAATAGAAACAAAAATACACAGAAAAGCATCGACAAGAATGTGGAGAAATTGTACAGTGTTAGTGGGAATGTAAAATTATATGGCCACTATGAAAAACAGTACAAAGGCGCCTCAAAAAATTAAAAATAGAATTACTATATGATCCAGTAATCCCACTTCTGGGTATCAATCCAAAAAATTGAAATCAGGATCTCGAACAAGTATGTATTCACCTATATTCATTTTATTATTCACAATAGCCTAGAAGTAGAAGACCTAAATGTCTATTGAAGAGTGAATGGGTAAAGAAACACGTGGTAAATATATAAAATGAAATATTTTCAGTTTTAGGAAAGGAAACCAGTCGATATACTAAAACATGGATGAACCGTGAGGACATTATGCTAAACAAAATAAGCCACTCACAGGAAAACAAACACTGCATGGTTTTACAATGAAGTATCTGAAGGAGTCAGACTCTTAGACACAGAAAGTAAAACAGTGGTTGCCAGAGACTTGGAGGAAGGGAAAAATGGAAAGTTGCTGTTCAGTACATAAAGAGTGTCAGCTCAGCAAGACAAAAAAGTCCTAGAGACCTGTTTATTGCACAACAGGTGTGTATAGTTAACACCATTGCACGCACACTTAAAAGAGTTAAGTAGGTAAATTTTGTTTCTTACCACAATAAAAACTCATAAATAATATGAAATATAACTGGAAAAGATGAAAATGTATTTTTTATCACCTTATGTTATTATTTATGTATTTCATACCTTATCTAAATGTAAAGGGAAGTTGTATGTTTTGCATAGTAGATGAATGTTTACAATGCTTTGGAAGTCATGTGTAGATTACTGTTCTCAGTTATAGAGAAGGTCAAGATTATGGACTTCGCAGCAACTTGGATGGATTTAGAGCCCATCATACTCAGTGATCCATCACAGAAGCAAAGAACTGAATACCGTATCGTCTCACTCATAAGTGAGCATTTATCTTAATGAAAGGGACTGGCAGTAGTGGGTCACTGCCAGGGAGGGGAGTTGGGGGCAACTAACACTAATAAGGGTATCTGATCCCAAACCAGGTAAAGTGAGGGCCAACGGGAGGCCCAAACCTTACCTGTACAATGACCACTTATGCACCTAACCCTGAATTGTGAAATTTAAGAAAAGATTACTGCTCTCATACGAGTGATCCGAGTTTTAAATCTACTTACCTCATAAGTGATTTTCAAACTTGACTGAAGTAAAATAGGAGTAAAGTTGGGATGAACTTCTGCAGTGAGCCAAAGACGAAAGGTGTCTTTAGGCTGAAGAGCATTCAATTCCTTATTTACAAAAACAGCAATAAAAAAGACATAAATATACAATAGGATTTCCCTTTTATCAATCTACTATTTGTAACTATTTTTTCTTAACAAAACATTTGTGATATCTCTAAGCTTCCTATCAATCTTGATTAAAAATTTCTTGGCTTCTCTTGTCTTTAAAAAAAAAGAGTGTCATAGACTTCCTCTTAACATCTTGTTTTGCACTACTGTACATATTTAAGAAGAAAATACTTAAATTTAAAATGATTTCTTAAATATTAATTTTTTAAACATTATCATATATAACGCATGACTGATGCTCCTTGGAAATTACTGAATCGAGTATATTAGCTATTATTCACACCACATTTATCTGAATCTACCTTTTCCAGAACTGGCAGCCAAGATACTACAAGATGTAAGTTCTTCAAACAGAGCCAGTCTCCATTGCGGGCACATTCTTTTAGCATTTGAATTGCTAAATCAGTTTGACCTTGACCCATGGCAACCTGCAAAACCAACCAAACCAAACAAAATAGATCTGCTATCATATTATAACATAACATTATAAGAAATTCAGTAATACAATCCCTAGACCTCCCTTACTGGCTTTAATATTAAATTCTGAAGAATCAAGAGAACATCAGGAATTAATAATCATCTTCTCCAAACACTAAACAGTTAAAAGTTTGCATAGCTTCATCTTCCTGCTAAGGTCACTATTAACAGGTGCAACCTGTAGAAAGGGCTCCCTTTCTAGGACACCTCACTGACAACTGAGTTCGGTTCTAATGCATATACTGATCTACTATAACTGTGATTGGCTGGAACTCCCTAGAGCCAGTCAGTGCAAACAAAACCTGCACAACTGAACCCAATAGTTTGGTTATTTCCTATCTCCTATTTATATTGCCTTTTGTAAAATTATTACTTTTCAATTTTTGCTTACTATGAAGTATTTGAGTTTTTAAAAATCACTTTTTCCAGTGAAAAAATGTTTGTTTATTCACTTATTTAAAAAGGATAAATTAGTAAACTTAATTTTCAACTTACAGTTGACAAAAGAGGCCATCTAAACAAACAAAAGCTCTTACTTTAGAGAACAATATGGTATCCACTGGATGCATTTTACTCAAAATATTTATGCATTTCTTTCACTTCAGGTGAAGAAAGCATGGATAAACATTACTGCAATTTATTATAAAAAGCATCCAAGTAGCAAACATGCCAGTTTCCTTTTGCTGCTCTAACAAATCACCACACATTAAGTGCCTTAACTCAAACTATTTTCTTTTCTTTTGAGTTAGAGTCTCACTCTGTCACTCAGACTGGATTGCAGTGGCTGCTCCCAGCCACCGCAGCCTCGACCTGCTGGGCTCCAGCGATCCTTTCACCTCAGTCTTCCAAGTAGCTGGAACTATAGACGCACACTACCACGCCCGGCTAATTTTTGATTTATTGTAGAGATGAGGTCTCACCAAGTTGCCCAGGCGGGTCTCGAACCCGTGGGCTCAGGCAATTCACTCATCTCGGTCTCCCAAAGTGTTGGGATTACAGGCTGAGCCACCGAGCCTGGCCACTCAAACTACTTTCTTATCAAACTTTTGGGGGTGAGAAATCTCACTGGTCTAAAATCAAAGTATCTGGGTTTGAAAAAAACGGTAGTAGGATAAGGATGTGTTCTTTCCGCAAGTTCTGAAAGTTCATTATTTCCTTGCCTGTGCAGTTCTGGAAGTCACCTACACCTGCAGTCTCCTCCTCCATGTGTAAACCCAGTATAGCACATTCTTTCCTCTCCGACATCTCCTTCTACCACCGTATCCCTAATCTTCTCTCTGTCTCACCTGCCTCCTCCTATAAAAACCCCTGTGATTATACTGGACCCATCTGGATAATCCAGCATAATATTCCCACCTCAGGATCCTTAATTATATCTGCAAAGTTTCTTTTGCCATGTAAGATAACATATCCACCGGAGTTCCAGAGATCAGGACACAGAAACCTCTGGGGGCACTATTTGGCATGTGTGACAGGAACAACAATAGCAGGAACAAAAATACCAGGGCCATATGCACTTGCCTGGTGATAACACTCCCCGCTTCTCTCAGCATTAGCAAGTTCTTGAAGTTCCTGAGAAGGATCAGCACCCGGAGAAATGATTATCAAGACAGGTTCAATTTCTAGGGTCTCTTTGTATAAACGTTTGAGATTTAAAGGAAGTGGTGACAACTCTCTCAGTCCTAAAAAAAAAAAAAATATATATATATATATATATATATATATAAAAGAAAGCAATATGCAGCATTAAAAAGTCTATTACAATTAATATATATAACAAAAGATACTTAAGTGAATTATATTCTCGTGCCTACTAAAGTTTCTTCTCTAAAATAATTCATATGTTAGTAATAGCTAACGTTATTTGAATGCCTAGGGTGCCAGGCATTTTTCTAAATAGTTTCAGTGTATGATATCATTTAACCATTACAGTGCTAATAGGTAGATACCCTGATTACCACATTTCACAGCTGAAGATACATGCCAACATTATGTCTCAACTTACAATTCTTTTCCTACAAAAGAAGACTGAACCCAAACATCCCTCTCTACATCTCAGTGACAGAACAATCTTCACTGTACATGTCAGCTGGGGCCTCTGGGTCATGGACCTCGAAATCAGGTTCCTCAGGATCTGAGGAGACAATTTCACTGCCATGATCTAAGCTAAAAATGATTTCTAATGCCCAAGTGTTAATGGGGGAAAAAAGTACTAGTATAAAGACTGGTACTTAGGAAAGAATGCTTAGCTTGGAGACAGAATAACGTCAGTTTATATTTGTTAGTCGAATGACCTTATGCGAATCACTAACATGCACTGTGCCTGTTTCCTCAATTGCAAAATAGGAATGAAGTAATAAACAAAATAAGATCTAATAATTATAATAAATCCCACTTATTCATCACCTACTCTATGCTGAGCATTATACCAGGTAGTTTATTTACCTGATATCTAAACCATACAACAATCCTGCGAAACAAATATCATATTCATTTTATATATAAAAAAACCTAACACAAAAAAATTGATCTTGCCAAAGAGTACCCAGCTGCTGCTAACTCTATGCAACAATTCAGCTGTGCTTTTTCTACTCCGTAGCCCTTCAGAAACTATAAAGTCCTATTCAGATAAGAAGTTACAAATTTTGCTATTATATATAAATCTCTTCTGCTAAAACTTGGATGCTTCCACTACTAATGTATTTTGTAAAAATCAAGCTGCAAAAGGCCCCTTTCAATTAATAATTTAAAAATATTTGTTTGTATTGAGCAAAAAAGAATATGATACAGGAGTTTAAAAATCAAGGAAGACTTAGGAGAAAGTAACAGAATACACAGACAAGAAGGGCTTCCATATATTCTTAGCAGCAGAAATGAATAGAAAACATTGCACTATCATGGATCCATAAGGCATTTCTAGATAACCAACCTGAAAAGACACATTTCACTCCTAAAACAGCCTCCTCCATTCTTCAAAACAGCAACCCATAGTGAAAGTACAAATTTCCTAAGGTAGAAATATCCCTAATACTATGTGAAGTTTACTCTAACAGCCACTTAATGGGCAGCTACTAAAACATATTTTACAAATTTTACTTTTAACTAAATTTAATTTTCTAACAATTATCCAGTTTTTAGACTCAAGAGAAAAGAATCCTTGTGTACTTGGCAATGTAATAAGAAATATTTTCATTCATTCAAACGCTTATTTATTCATAAACTCAATAAATAGCGTGGCAAATTAAATATATTTTTTACTTTAATAAAGTATATGAAAAGACTAAAATATATGCATGGCCTTAAGTCAGAAATTACAATTATAATTAATTTAAGAAATAATTCAAGATATGGACACAGAAGTATAAGGACTTTCATTGTAGCTATTGCTATGAACTGAAAACTGGGGGAAAGAAATTAAATTTCTAACAGGTATCTGAATGAGTAATTTTTAACAGCCATACAATAAAACTGAAGTTACTAAAGTGTTTAAATAAAAGATAATTTACAGAAAAAAGTAATTATTCAATAGAAGGGCAACATGATTCCATACTGTAATGTATACACATCTATGTACATAAAAAGAACAGAAAGGTATATCCAAAAATGCTAACAATGATTATCGTGGAATGATGAAATAACAATGTTTCTTATCTTCTCTTTATTCCTATGCATCTTCTGATAGTCTTCAATAAATGACAAACATTTTCATATAAAATACCTGCTAACTGAAATGTGTTTTATTTGGAAAATATATATCATTATAAAAGCTATCTTTAAAAAGTTAAAATGCAGATTATTATATCATTCATTAATTGAACAAATATAGATCATATACTTCATAAGGGCAGAAATCATAACCACTTTATATCTAAAGGTCAGCATAATTCAATTACAATATTTAAGTGTAAAATTCCACAGAATATAAACATATATCCACTAATTCATTTTATACAATATTTCAAAGCAACAGAACATTTTGGATTGGAGGAGAAAATCATGAAAAATACCTTACCACTTAATATAACATGGGAGACATTCGTGTTACTTGGAATTACATGTTAGCCACCCTGTCTACAAAACTCCAATAAGAATGTCATTGCACTTTAAATAAACTGAGTCTATATATAATCACTGGCTTTAGTAACCCAAGTAATTTTACCTCACGATACGATTATCAGACCTGTCAGATTGAATCATTTGAAACTATTTAATAAAGTTAGAAAGTCAAAAATGTTAATTGTATTGTGAATTATAATGGTATAAAACTATTTGTAAGTCACTGGAGTCTAGTATTCTGGCCATGATCTTTAAAATAAGTACAGCATTTCTTTTAAAAGAAAAAAAAACCCTAAAAAGTCAAAGGAATAACTGAAAACTTTATTGCATTTTATTTTACTCAGATAAAATATTGAGATAAAAAAGACATAATTTGTAGTTTAAAAAGAAAAAAAAAATCACTCTTGCACCTCTCAGGTACCTGAGTAAAGAAAGTAGCAAATTCATATCCAACTGTATCCATATACAACTATCCAACTGTAAGTGTAACAGCTTCATTCTTCCTCGTTCATCTCTCCTTCCTGACAAAGGCCTGATAAGTGTCAGGTGTACAAAAGTACCTTTTCTTTATGAGAGAGAAAAGACAATTCCAAAAATGTACATTAATTTAAAAAATGGAAACCAATAACCACTTCCTAACCCCATATACATGAGCCAAGTTAAATGGGAAAATGCTCTTTAGAAACAGAACAAGCTGTAACAAACAAAAAGGCCGAATATCTTGTGGCAGGCAGAATTCTAAAGCTATTTCTTTCAAGATCCCGACAGCAGTGAAGAGACTTTGCAGCTATGACTAAGGTCACGGACCTTAAAGTAAGATGATCCTGTGTTGTCCAAATAGAGCCATCTCATCACTTGACCCCATAAGAGTGAGGATTTTCTCTTAGTCAGTGAGTGTGGCCGAAGAGGAAAGCAGGAGAGACGAGGCCGTGGGAAGGCCCGAGACAGGGAGCATGAGAAGAATCAACCTGCGAGTGCTGGCTTTGGGGCAGAGGAAGGGGCTCTGTGCCACGTGGCCTCTCAGAGCTGAGAACAGCACGCAGGGACAGAAAGAAATGGGAACCTCAGGCCACAACCACATAGGCGAGCCTGAGTGAGGTAGAAGTGGATTCTTCCCAGAAACTCTCAGTAAGTTCCAATGGGCAATACAGATTTAGCCTTGAGAGGCTCAGAGCAGAGAAATCTGGCAAACCCACCAGACTTGTGACCCATAGTAAATAATGAGTGCTATTTAGAGCTTATACACCTGTGGCAGGCAGCAATGGGAAATGAATACACGTAGCCTATGTCCTTCGTCCTTCCTTTCAGACACAGACTCTTACAAGACAGACTGAACTATGGAAGTCAGGTGCATGGGGGTGGGACAGTACAAAGGATGAGAAGTACAGAGTTGTAAAACAAAGAAAGTTGTATGGCTCAAAAAAACCTTCGGATGGAGAATCTTTAAAGGTTTCTGGTTTCTGTAGCAACTCCTGCACCTTATGGGAACATGTCGCTTTACACTTCTGATACCTCAATACACACAACATAGTATCCTGCTTATAATGGTTTTTCGTTTGTTTGGTTAGTTGGCTGGTTTTTTAAAGTCAAAATTAGGCCAGGCAGGGTAGCCCACGGCTATGATCCCAGCACTTTGGAACGCTGGGGCGGGTGGACTACCTGAGCCCATGAGTTCAAGACCAGCCTAGGCAACATAGCAAGAACCCCTCTCTACAAAAAAAATTAGCCAGTCGTGGTGGCACAGCAGTCCCAGCCAATCAGGAGGCTGAGATGGGAGAATAACTTGAGCCTAGGAGTGTGAAGCTGTGGTGAGCCATGATTATGCCATTGTACTCTGGGCAGGGTGAAAGAGTGAGACTGACTCAAAAAAACTAAATAAATAATAAAAAGTCAAAATTAAATCCAAATTAGAGAAGTCAGAGTATTTGTATCTGGTAACTACTATTTTAAAAAAGTAAGTAGTAGATTTTGCCAGAACATAAGTCTTGCTTTGTAGAATTTTATTCAACAGGCATGCCTAAAAGCTTTGAGGATGGTTATACTGACTAATCTTCAAATCAAAACTACTTTTATAAATACACCTTTATAATTTACTATTTTAAAGTTTATAGATTATAAAAATAATTACTAACACTTCATAAAAATCTTTCCATATGAATGATGCTTAAGGAATTACATTTAAAATCAAATCTACAAATTTGAGAGAAGTGATTACTGTTCTCCAGTTATTTGAATATTCAAAAATTATTCATACAGTAAAACTCCAATTTTACATTTAAACTATATTTTAAAAAACTACTTGACCATTCAGCCACAGAACAGTAAATAAAATTTTAGCTCAGAAATAGACAGTATGATTTTAGAAGGAAATTAAGCTTTCGAAGCATTTGAATATATAAATATCATGAGGTTCTCAGCTAATGTCATTCAACCTTAAATACCATTTGACTTGAAGATAAAAGAGCACCATACCAAAAGTATTCCGAAGAGTTGACAGAGTCAAACTACAAAATTGATAGGAAAAGTCATGTGCAATTTGACACAAAGACCATATTTTTAAAGATTAAATTATTGGTAAAAGGACAAATTCTTAAAAACCTCTCTGAAAATTTCTCATTTTACTTAAACCTGCATTAGAGGGAAAGCAAATATAATACACACACACACACACACACACACACACACACCTCACAAATAGTGATAAGTGCTTCAGAGAATTAAAACAGGTTGATATGTTGGTACTGATTAGACGGCCCATAGACTTCTTTGAAAATGAAATATTTTAAGCTAATGTCTGAATGATACAAAGGAGCCATTCATAAAAAGAAAAGGAGGGAAAACATAGGGCAAACAGATGGTCCTAAGGTCTCAGGGCTTTCTTGCCCACTAAAGCACAGTGGATAAGAAGATGCAAGAGGAGGTCAGAACGGTAGGCAGGAGCCAGGCAGTGTGGAGTCTTGTCATCCTATATAAGCAATCTGATGCCATTCTAAGTGTTTTGAGAAACTTTGAAGATTTTATGCAAGAAAGACTTGGTGTAGGTTTTTAAAAGATCATAGACAGATCAATGGAACAGAATAGAGAACCCAGAAATAAAGCCACATACCTACAACCAACTGAACTTCAACAAAGCTGACAAAAATAAACAATGGAGAAAGAACATATTCAATAAATGATGCTGGGAAAATTGGCAAATCATATGCAGAAGAATGAAATTGGACCCCTACCTCACCATATACAAATATTAACTCAAGATGGATTAAAGACTTAAATGTAAGACCTGAAACTAAACAAATCCTAAAAAGAACACCTATGAAATACTCTTCAGGACGTCAGCTAGGCAAAAAAAAGTATGATGAAGACCCTAAAAGCAAATGTGATGAAAATAAAAATGGACAAATGGGACTTAAACTAAAAAGCTTCTGCATAGCAAAAAAAACCAAACCAAAAACCAAAAAACAAACAAACAAAAAAACAGAGTAACAGAAAATCTATGGAATGGGAGAAAATATTTACACATTATGTCTCAGACAAGACTAACATCCAGAATCTACCAAGAACTCAAACAACTAAAAATGAAAAAAAATCAAACCAAACACATGAAAAAATGCCCAGTATCACTAATCATCAGAGAAATGCAAATTAAAACTAAAATGAGATATCATCAGAATATCAGGAAGAATGGCTATCCTGAGAAAGTCGGAGAAGACATTCAAGCAGCCAACAAACGTATATTTAAATTTTAAAAAGTTCAGCCTCACTAATCATCAGAGAAATGCAAATCAAAACTACAATGGGATCCCACCTTACACTGGTAAGGCAGGTTTTTTAAAATGTTAAATCGTGCCCCCTCCCCCCAAAAAAGACACACTGAAGTTCTAATTAGACCCCAGTATCTCAAAATGTCAGCTTATTTGGAAATGTGGCCGTTGCAGACCCAATCTGGTAATTTCAGATGAGGTCATACTGGCGTGTGTGCCCCAATCCAATATGCCGCACATCGATGTAAGAAGACAGCCACGTGAAGACAGACACACAGGGACAACGCTATGTGAAAACAAAGGCAGAGGCTTGCGCTGTGCAACTGCAAGCCAGGGAACACCAAAGGCTGCCAGCAAAGCCCCAGAAGCAAGCAAAAGACGAAACAGGTTTCAGAGAGCACATGCCCCCGCCAACACCTTGACACCAGATGTCAACCTCCAGAACTGTGAGAAAATACATTTCTGTTGTTTCAGGCCGCCTGGGTGGTGGTACCTTATTATGGTAGCTGTAGGAAATTATTACAGTAAGTTAGATGGGGATGGATGTGTGTGTGATACAACTTTATCTAACTTTAAAGAATTTTTTTAATTTGGGGTCTCACTCTATCCCAGGTTGGAGCACAATGGCATGATCACGGCTCACCACAGTCTGGACTTCCTAGGCTCAGACGATCCTTTCACCTCTACCTCCCAGGAGCTGGGACTTCAGGTACGCACCACTATGCCCAGCTAACTTTTTTACTTTTTTGTAAAGATGGAGTCTTGCCATATTGCCTAGGCTGGTCTCGAATTCCTGGGCTCAAACAGTCCTCTTGCCTCAGCCTCCCAAAGTGCTAGGATTATAGGCGTGAGCCACCATGCCTGGCCTAAGGAGACTGTTACTGTCTACCAACAATATCCTTTTAAACTGAGAATAAACTTGACTCTTTCAGTATTAAATAAGAACACAGGCTTTGGAGTTGGGTTTGATTCTGTCATTTATTTGCTGTCTGATCTTGCTTCCTCATCTTTAAATGGATATATAAATAACACTTATCTCCTATGGTTGCTGTGAGGATTAAATGAGCTGATACATGGGTAGTACTTAAATTAGTACCTGGCATATAGTAAGAGCTATTTAAATGTTAGGTATAATTATTATCATTATGAACATTCACATTTAAGTGAAAGAGTGTGCTCATTAGGGTAAAACTGATCATCTGACACTGAGAGATAATTTCTCAAAATAATTTCCTGACATATCCAAAATAATAGCTTTATATACTAACAAGGGAATGATTATTCGGTACTACAAAGTTTTCAGTGATAAGCATGGAAGGTCCAACATTTATTCTCAATTTCATAAAACTATGTGCTAGCTTTTTTATGTGAAAAATTCCAATTTAGACAAAACATATACATATTAGTTTTATCTGATTAAAATATGTGTAGGTTAAAATAAATTTTTAAAATTCCATATAAAATTTCACATACATGTATAAGGAAGAATTAGTAGAAATGAAGGATTTCTAGAAAAAACTGTCAGCGTACCATTTTGTTTTTTTTATTTCCGAGTTGAGGTCTCCCTCTGTTGCCCAGGCTGGAGTGCAGTGGTACGATCACAGCTCCTCCAGAGCCTCAAACACCTGGGAGCTCAGGCAATCCTTCCACCTCAGCCTCCTGAGGAGGTGAGACTACAGGCATATACCATCATACCAGCTAACTTTTTTTCATTTTTTTGGTAGAGAAAAGGTCTCACTAAGTTGCCCCCGCTAGTTGAACTCCTGGGCTCAAGCAATCCTCCCACCACGGCTTCCCAAAGTTCCAGCATTGCAGGTGTGAGGCACCATGCCCAGCTTGTCAGCACACTATCTTATCTGTGCCATTTCCACCCTAACTCTAAACCCTCTTACAACGTCGAAAGAGCAAAGATCATTATTCTTGGACGGCTCTGTGCAACAAGTTCCCTTTCAGTCTTTCCTCGATAAAGTTTTCCAAGCTTTTCTTGCAAATTATTTCCAAATGGGTGACGACTTTTCATTCCTCAGACAAGGCCACCTGAAAGGCTGACTAGGAATGCACTGCACAGCTTAAGATTAAAAAGGCAGCTTTTCTTTTTCTAATACGCAGCAAGAATAATTCATTTTGGAGATTTTACTTCCCAGGACTATGACCTCTATGATATATTTTACTTCAATTATCTGAATTTTTCATTGAAGTATGACTACAAGTAGTACAGTCCAGATTTGGCATGCACGTTTGCACACCTTCTTTGTAATTCTAATACAAATACCTAAAAGACTTTTATATGAAAATAATTTTAAAACCTCAAATATGTTTGCTAAATAGGGTGTCACTTATGTATCAAATTTAATTCAACATTACATATGGTTATATCCAACACAGAATTATTTTTCTAAACAAGGTAGAGATTGTAATGTAAGTAAAATGAATAGAAAAGATCATATAACATTTCCAAACTAAGGTCAGCATAAAATAATACAGAAATGAAGAACAAATCGTTCCAGTCAGTGATCTAGATCTTAAAAAGTACTGAACTTACCCAGAGTTTTACATGCAAAAAGGGCCATGGCACTTTGCAATCTGTCCGGTCTTAGAGCCTGTACTACAAGAACCTTAAATAAAGCACAGAATATTTTAAATAAGGTTCCCATAACAGCTTCAACTAAACAGCAATTAATGTTAAACTAATTTAACAAATGTTTACTAAATATGCGAACACATTGTTCCATCATATTTACTATGCTTTAAACTGTCACAATAGGTATACAACAGAATACCCCTTTAAGATCCAAAATATCGCAGAAATCCATTTACTTCCTTCAAGCCTATCATCAAAAGTAAACGCAGGGTTAGCTATGTCATCATCAGGATCTAATTAAGGGCTACTGGTAGGTGAAAGTAGTTATGCAGGTAAGGCATTCTGGTGACAGCAACAAAGGTCCAGAAATTCCAACTAAAATGCTCAAATCACAATTTTTAAGCTGAGCCATGTATATCAATGATATTTCTAGATGTTTAACGTCTCAAACAAATTTTCTCTCAGTTATTTTCCTTTCTGTGTATGTAAGCACACTTGATAAAATCAAGTTCACAGTGTGGGGACAGGGCCAGCGCCTGGAGGAGAGACAGACGGAAAGGCCACTTCCCAGAGCATCAACTCCTGGCATGCTTGCCCATTGGATGATGGGGGACTAGCAGAACAATGAAGTGGAAACACGGGCAGGTCTCAACATTCTGTTTTCAGACAGGATGGGGAAAGGTCTTTTCCTTGGAAGGGCATCTATACAACGTGCGCCTTAGTTTCTTCCTGAAAGACATTTTTCCCATTGTAAGATCCCCTCTGGGTCACAGGTAGAAAAAGATGGAGTATTATGCAGCCATAAAGGACAAAATTATGAACTTCATAGCAACTTGGATGGACTTAGGAATCTATAATACTGAGCGATCTAATACAGAAACAAAGAAGTAAGTATCACATGTTCTCACTCATAAGTGGACCTTGAACAATTATCATAATACTATAAGAAAAGGATTGGCAGTAGTGGAAAACTGACAGGGGAGGGGGAGGGTGGGACTGGCAGTTGTGGGAATCTGCTGGGGGAACAGGGGGTATAACTTATCAACAAGGGTACTTGCATAATGAACATTTGCATACCTAACCCTGAACTGTACCCCACATCTTCAAAATTAAAAAAAGAAAAGAAAAGCTGCAAGGGGATCCCCCCAGCTAGAAGCTTTGGCAGTGATTTAATTGTCCAAAGGTGGCAAAAGCAAAAAGCACTTCCCCCCATATGCCATTAAAGGTTAAGTAACAGCCTAAAAGCAAAACGTTCATTTAAACGGATTCTGAACAACAAGAGAAGCATTAAACTTTTTTTGCAATTAGATAGCACTAAATTTTACCTGCTGAAATAAGGAAACTTTCTTTGCAAGAACAGATGGAAACTCTTGCTCACACACGGAGTTATGATAATAAGTACGCCACAGAGCTACATCTTCAAAGCAGAGGGTCTGATATAGACTAGGGAGAGCAATCTAAAAATAAAGATAACCGCATACAGACAGTGAGCCACAGTGAAAATAAATAAAAGCACATATTTTTTTTTAAAACTAAAAAAACAAATGAGAACCAGTTGTTAGTTGATGTTCATCACCTGTTGTCTACTTTGTATTGGCTCGTCTATCATTTCTAGGTTGGCAGCAGTATGGTCGACTCATTTATCCAATGTCAACAACAGAATTAAATATTTCCCAAGCACTACTAAATCAATACTCATAAGTTAAACCTTTTCTCTGTGTAAAAGTATTTGTACCTAGCTACCTCCCCCTTGTGGAGAAAAGAAATGCTGTCATTAAAATCAAGTGCAAATTTTTAAGGATTGTCATGTTAAATATGTCACAATTCTTATCAATGTTGACAAAGACTCTCTCTTAGACAAAAACTTTGACTAGGCCTCAATTTGGGGCTTCATGTGTCCTTCCTTGCAGTATCCAGGTTTAACAAGAATCTTGCCAAGCCACCTTAGTGAGAATCCCTACCCTTAATATCCAATCAAATTCCTCATTCTCCAGCCTTTGGTATCTGATCACTCTGATCTGCCTCCACTAAGAATCCTGCTAAATCAGTTTTGCAAGAATCCCTGCTCACTCCTGTCATTTTCTCTTAGTAATCTTCTGTTCATTGACCCTCACCACCGGTTCTCACTCAGCTCCTTGGCTATAAATTCCCGCTTGTCCATGCTATATTCAGCATTGAGCCCAGTTCTATACTGAAGTCTCTTTCTCCCTACTGCAATACACAGTCCTTTGGAATAAAATTTACCATCACATCTTTAACTTCTGTCTACTTCTTTCTTTCTGTGACAATATCGATTCCTTAGCAAAACATGTTTCCATCACCACATTCATTTATGCTCCATCTGTGAGCATGTTGCTTCTTTCGCCTTTAAATGTTCTAACCCTCTTTGCTACCTCACAGTTTTCTATTTGGCACCCAATATTCACCTTCAACAACATCATCTTTCAGAGATTTTTCCAAACATACAAATTCTCTCTACTTCAGTGTTCTCTCTTCCCAAGTTTTTTCAAGAATGGACTATAAGATTAGAAATGTGAATCTATAAAGATGGCCAATTATAAAAAAAAGGGAATTCAGACGGTCTATATCTCAGTATAGAACTTCATGTAACATAAACATAAATCAAGTATATAAAAATGCTTTATCCAAATATCTATATTCATATCTAAATAATCCATTATATTTCCCAAATGTGATTATGTAACTTAACTAAAATTAAACAGAAAACTAATTTCCTTTCAATTTAATTATACTTTAGCAAATGATCTAAACCTGTTAGGATAACATCTGATGGTGGTCTGGTAACTTATAGCGACAATTAGCACACAAGGCCCCATCACTACTAATTTACTTGCAGAATTACGCAACAAATATTTATGACACAAGGGCAGTGAAGAGCGGCGGTAAAGAGCTCTCCTAGTGCAGCAAGGAGCCTGGTTTTAAATCATGGGCCTGCTTCCTAAGAGACCATAGGCAAATGATTCCACGTGCCTTAATTTCCTCATCTGTGAAATGAGAGCAATTACAGCAGCCACCTAAGAATGTTGTTGAAAATATTTAGTGAAACAATTCATTTTAAAATTCTGTATAATGCCTTGAATGTAGTAAGCTATCAATAAATGCTAGTTATTCTTACTGTTTTCATCACGTGCTACAGTAATGTCATAATAGTTGTGAAGAAAAGCAGGCAAAGGAAAGGAAGAATGGAAACATATGCATATAGATTTGGGGAAGAAGCGCATTTGCCTTTCATTTCCACAAAAACAACACTTTGGCCTGAGTCACGGAAGAACACAGAACTGTTGGGCTCAGGTTTCTGAACTGTTTTTTCTTCCCTTGTGTCACCATCCCCACAGCCTAACTCACCCCGGGAGAAAAAAGAGAAAGAGAAAGAAAAAGACAATACTATGTTTGGAAGACCTAGACAGATATTGAAGGCATGCTATTTCATGAATGAAAGATTTGATAAATTAATTACTGATTAAAGGACTAATCACAAAAATTCGTTGGTGTCCTTCTACCAGGGGACTATATGCCCTATTCACAAAAATATCAACACTGAGTACGAATAAGTAGCGCAAAGTGTCAACAGAAATCAATAATGAAAAACTGGAATATCCCTCCTGGTAGAAGAGGAATACCTTCAGTGTTGCCACGGCCCAGCTTCTTTCCTGGTCTATCCAAGATGGAAGTTGATCACGTATTCTTTGTTGTGAGTCCTTTAATAAAAGCAATTATTTTCCTTAGTATATTTGGCAAAATTCAGAGTGAAAAAATAGTAATTAACTAGCTATTTTTATGAATCCTGTTTTGAAAAAATGTTTATCCTATGTATTGTTTCTTTATTTTTTAGTGTATTTCACAAGTCACCATGGTAAGAGTCTATGTAATATAAGATACAAAGAACCACTTAGGCAACTGTTGCAATCATTTTTTTCATTGTGCTTAATCTTTCATGAAAGATTAGAAAAGGTTCATGAAACTTTAGAAAAACTCAAATGTCTTAAAAAACTCATAAAAGTTACATTATTTTTAATTACATTTTGCATTTCAGAGATGATCTAGGTTCTGTGTTTGGGTACACTATTTCGATTATTATTTCATATGTATAAAAAGGATGAAATTGCTAGAAAAAAAGCTAAATTTGAATGAGCTTATTAAAAGTTTTAAAAAGAAATTCTTAAACTAGTTATATAAGGTAATTTTTCAAGTTATAAGATTTGGATTGTCAAATTATAAAATTGTTCTTGGAATAAAATACATATACTGAGAAAAAGGAGCTGCATTGATTTCTCAGTATTTAATATTATGCTCAAAAGGATATATGCCTTTAAAGTAAAAACTATATAATTAAGTCCTTTTTATAGTAGGGCAACAGAGGCCAGAACATAGTCCTCTAATCAAAGTATAATTTCAAAAACAACTTGAAACTCCTCTGAAGCAAATTATACTTCATGAAGGCAAAGTCAGAACTATTTTCTCTAAAAGTGAAATACTAAGATTTTGTTATTTTAACTTACAGCTTTCCGCAGCATGTCTCCAACAACCACGCCTGTAAATGTATCCCATTCCTGTTGAATAAAAAAATGAGGAAAACAAAAAATATAAAAGAACCAGTTAGCAATATTATCTTAATTTCCTATAAGATGGCTTACAATGCAGCTTTCTAAGGAGACAAAAAAAAACACTCATTTCACATCTTCCTGCTTCTTCTATTACATTCACATTATAAGAATGGGTTCATGTACTCTTAGAAAATATTAACATGAATTCTACTAGGAATAACTGCATTAAAATAAAAACATAACTATATTATATATGTAAGCCTCAATATCTAGAAATTAAAATGTCACACAATCAACACGTGTCACTACCTGCTAACTTGTTCTTCCATAGGCTATTTCTCATTAATAAATAAGCAATAAGGTGTACCAAAAACTTAAAAATTTTGTATGTTAGGAAACATTAAGAAAAGTACTTCCAATAACTTTCTTCCCACAGATTGGGAGAAGATTGTCATTAATCCTTTCTGTAAGCCATTGAATCAAGATTAATCAAATGCTGTAGAATTTAATGCTCTAAGAAAATCTATGCCCTCACCCTGGAGTCTGCCACCACACCGAAGACAATAATGGGTAGTTACTACCATACTGTTTGTCACACACTGGCAAGCAAATAAGCCAAATTTATAAAAATTTGAGAGCACATGGAAAAGCTACCAAAGCAACAAACTCCCTGACTCTATCCAACTTGGCCACCCACTCTTCCTATTGGAATTAGGCAGCCACAAATGAGTAAAATAACCATGATTACCACTACAATATGTGAGATGGAAAAAAATGTTCTCCTTTCCCAATGATAATTTATTTATAACCTTAGAGGGAAAAAAAGGGAATATACATATACATATTTCATACTGAGCATGATGAAAACATTAAATAGGAGGGAAAGACATCAACGTTGACAGTGGAAATAAAAAAGGGTCAAGATAACAAAGTCAGGAGAAACTACACAAGTCAGTCAGTACATGTGGAGTTAAAAAAAAAGAAAGAGAATGGAAGCAGAACTGTGAATAACAGCATTCCTTCAACTATTCGAATGAGGGAACACAGAAGACAGTTAAAATCTGACCAAGTGGAGTGAGAGGTTACTAGGTCAAAGCTGCCCTGTCCATATATTATCCTTGGCACCGCAGCTACTGGACTCTCACTTTTTGATAATGGCAAAATAATGAGAAAAATCTCTTGCAAATAAATTTTTAAAAAATTGTAAGCAGACCAGTGTTAGTTCCAGCTCGAGGGAAGTTCTTTTGAAGTTTGTGAAGGGCAGACCAGAAATGAGATCATAGACAAAGAAGATAAATTATACATAAAAAGATTAACACAGACCAGTAGGCTCACGAAAACTTCCGAGAACTGCCCACCCTCACCCTCATGCTTCACCTGCTGACTCGACGAGTCTGCAGAAGTAATAAATAATATAGCTGTGTACCAATATTGTCTCACTTTTTCTACTTATCAGTTTCACTGCTAGGCCAGGAAAATAAACGAACTAATCTGATGCCCTAAGTAGGTGAACCGAGGCTCAGGAAGATCTGGAAGCTTGGTAAGTCACTGAGAGGTCCTTCCCTGCCTCACCACCACTCTGGATTGTTTGGCTCACCCACAGAGAAGCAGAGTAGGAAATCAGTATTTTACACTAAATTTCCAACTTAGTAGAAGATTAATGGGTTGACATATAATGACTAGCTTAAAGTAACCTCTAATCTAACTACAAATCCACTCATCAAATTTCACTGTAACTCTAAAATTTTCTTTAATTCGACTTACATTTTCTTGAAAAAGTTCAGGATGCATGCCTCGAACAAAATGCAAAGCGAACATCAATTGATCAGCCTGCAAAGAATAACACATTATCTTGCTTTCTTAAACTTTGTGCTTTTGGATAAGCATAGTTCTTAAATTTTGGTTGACAAAAATTTGCATTCTGTCTTCAAATTTCGATATAACAAACGACTACTTAGATTGCTTTCTACATCTTGATGTAAGGAGTACCATGTGACCTAAGTCAGGACAACCAGAATCTTCTTACGTAATTTTCTAAGCTGAAAATGGAAGAAGAAAAATCTTTCTGCCATGTTATCTGTTTGCCAAGTAGTACCAGTAAAACCCTTCAGCCACAAGTATTTAACAATAACATTACAAGGAAGAACAATGACTCAAGAATAAAACTAAAAGTACAATTTATAGAAAGAAAAAGAATGTGTGCATAAGCACATGGCCATACTGTTTCCAATTAAACTGAAGTAAAACTAAGAATGAATAAATCAAGTTTAAGGTTTCCTAAATAGTTGTGTGTTTTTTTTAAAAAAAAACTTGTCAACATCTAAAACTAAGCAAATATTGTGGTACTTTTAATATTCTTGATCTACTCTGCTTATTAGATCAGGAAATTTGTTCACTTTAATTCAATGTCCATTGATCACAGTATACTTGGGTTCTGTTAGAAAATAATAAACATCATAAACATCTGAATCTTAATCAACAAACAAATTCATTTAGAAAAGAAGGTAAGGTGAGGTTCATACATATTAACTTTTAAAGAGTCTGCATGAAAAAAAATCTCTCCTCATACGCCACCAGACATTTCTTCTACAGCATTTTGGATCTCTGAGATAACACTTCCTAGAGAGAAGGGAGAACCTGAAAGGAGTTATTTGCAGTCAACCGCAGTCTGAAAATACTAAGTGGGGAATCCTAGAAAAAAGAAAACTCAAGTTTTAAATGACAAGCCATTCTGCGAAGCATGACGAGATCATGGCCACCCGGCTCCGTCCTGCCCAGGACATGAACTCTTTGTCCAGCGGATTCACACCCTGGGTAGTCGTGGGGCCCGTTGGCCGGGTGGGCTGCTATAAGCCTCCCAATGCCCCCTCCCAGCCACTTCTATACACTCGCCCAAGCTAACTGCAAACTCACACACCAGCAGCTTCCATGGATCTGCACCTAAGCCCAACTGTAAACTGAGACGAAGAAATAATAGGCAGAGGCACTTTCTTCTAACTAGTTGTGTTGTCATCAAAAGTTTTCAGGAGCCAAATTCGTGACTTACCCTATAATTACCAAAATACTTGGATAACTTAAGTAAAAACTTTTGATCTCTTGGAAAAGAAAAAGAATAGCACAGCTAACAATCTGAACTGAAAGTACTAGACAGCTTTTCCCAGTTGGTTTAGTTTCTTGAAAGTCTAAACTTCCTGCTACACAGCAAGCCAATGACTTTCCTGTTCCAGGTCAACTTGCTTTCAGTTCAGTGTGACACGAACCCTAAAAAAAAATTCAAGACTTTACTGTGGTCATACTGATCTCAGCAACACAACAGCAAAATCAACTTGAGAGAAATTCTGACAGGGAGGTAAAGGTAATGCTAATTAGTAAAAACCCTAGAAGCTTTCACTGAAATATAAAATTGGTTTCCTCCTACGTAAGGTTATAGTGCTAAATCTTGAGAAATCTATCTCATTGCTTTGTGATTAATGTGCTTTCTGAATTTTTATTAACCACTGAAACTATGGAATGCTGAATTCATGCTGTAAAGATTTACTATTACTCAAACCAAAATATAAATTATGTAAAACTAATATTCCACATCAATTTTTTAAAAAGTCTTAAAAATCATAAACATAGCTTTGTCAGAAAGCAGATTTTTTTTCAACTGATCAAAATAGAAAAGTATTATTCCAGATAGGAAATGAAAACTTACAACTGGGTACTAAAATATTAAGAAGATTAAGCCTCTCAAGCTCTCTCCTGGTGTAACAAAGTGCTGCCTTCAGGCAAACTTAAAAGCATTTTTAAAATGACTTCAAAGAAGTGACCTCACTGTAGACACTATACTTCACTGACAAGCTAAACCATCTTGGTACAGAATAGCTATCGTTGCCTAACTACCTTATAAAATGTATAGCATAAGGGTTCAGTAAATGTACTGGATTACTAAAGTTAAAATAAGAATATGTAAACTGAGTTACAGATACATAAGTTAGAAATAAGCACCTCAGTCCTAATAAGAACATAAACTAATGTTGGAATGAATAAGAATGAGTTTCATTATCTTATAAAACATTTTTAAGAATTTATAAAACATACACTTTGAAAAAGGATTTGGGGAAGCTTAAAATAACTCCATAACATAAATAGCTCCATAAAAGTTTCATAAATCACAGACTATTTTAGTGCAGTGGTCTTAGGAAAATTTTTTAAAAATCAGGAAACTCATTATTACAAGATTGACCAAAATGAAACTCTGTAGTTTAAATATTCACTAGAAAATAAAGATGAAAACTACATTAAAAAGCTACTAATACAAATCCAACAGTCTATAAGGATAAGTGAAAAAATAAGTAAACCCAATGATTAAAAAATAAAATACAAAAACAATAATTACAATAAAATAGATGTGTCCTATAAAAGTAAAAACTTATTCTTTGAAATACCAAGAAAATAGACAAATATGGCAGGGTAAACAAGAAAGGTAAAAACAAATAACTTTAAAAACAATAAAAATCAAAAAGACAAGACTGTAAGGAAGGACATAAGGAGATGGCTTTATTATTACATGAGTAGTGGTAGTAAGTGGTAAAAAGCTGATAATATTCAACAGAATTTAAAAAGTGTTATCCTTGGACCTGTAATTACACTTTCATCCAGAAATCTCCTGAATAGAATACTTACACATGGACATAAAGCATGGACCACACAGGACGAACACTGCAGTCATTCAGAAGAGCAAAAAATAAATAACTTATCTAATATCCACCAAAGTGTGGTAGATAAAAGTAGAATATGATCACACCATGGGATATCACACATTTGCTCAAAATAATGAGGCTAACATATTTCTACATGTGGAAAGATTTTTCAGGACCTACTACAATAAGAGAAGCTATAGAACAAAATACACAGCAAGGAAATGTTTTAAAAGTTATATCTATATGTTTGTACATGTGAATACAGAGAGAGAGGAAATGGACAATAAGGAAAAAAATCAAGCCTTCGACTGGTTCACTCAGATGAAGGAATAGGAGTCGGGGAGCAGGCACAGTGGCTCAGGCCCACACCTGTACCCCCAGCACCTTGAGAGGCCAAGGCAGGAGGACGGCTTGAGCCTGGGAGGTCAAGACCAGCCTAGGCAGCATATTGAGACCTCATCTCTATGAAAAATCAAAAAATAAGCCAGGCGTGGTGACAAGCACCTGGAGTTCCAGCTACTGGGGAAACTGAGGCAGAAGGATCACCAGAGCCAGGAGGTTGAGGCTGCAGCTGTGATGGTGCCACGGCACTCCAGCCTGGGAAACAGAGTGAGACCCTGACTCAAAAAAAAAAAAAACGCTGAAGAGGGTGAAACGAATCTTTAAGATTTTTTCTATAATAGTTTGAAACTTTTTCTGAAAAATTTTTGTTTTGTTTGAGCAATTAAATTTTTTTAAGCATTACATGAGATAATGCATTATACAAATATGATAGATATGACATAGCTGATGAAACGCTGCCACCATGAAAGTTATCTTCATATCAGGATCATAACGTTCTAGTGACAACATGGCTTTGAGATCATTTGCTTACATTCCCTATCTTACACAAGTTAAAACTGAGGCCCAATAGGTAAGTTTTAGAATCATAGTTAACTACAGGAACTTTAAAAGAAAAATGTACATCCACTTTCCATTGAAGAAAGAATTCTACAGAAATGCTCAACTATAATTATTTGAACTTCTAATGACATCCCTTGTCAAATCACTGAAAAGTATTTTGAAAGATTTATTCTGTCACAAATAAAAATCCTCAACAAAGTTATAAAAATTACTATCCCATTCTAAAAAATACACAAGGGGACCCAAAAAAACGCAGAATTATCTTTTGGATGGAGGGCCCCTCTTAGTACACCAGAAATTCCTCCAGATCAAACATTCAACGAAAGTTTTTATCTGGAAGCTTTGAGAAGGTCACATCACGATTTGCAGAAGAAACATCCTGAGTTGTGGCCAACAGGTGGCTGCTTCTTCCACCATGACCACGTGCCTGCCTACGCCTCGCTGAGTGTTCAGCAGTTTTTGACTCCGGTGCCCCACGGTAAGTATTCACCCCAGCTTACCCCAAGTGACTTTTTTTTGTTTTCATGGATGAAAAAAGTCCTCAAAGGGAAACGTCTTACAAATGAGGTAGAGGTGAAACAAACAATGACAAAAGCACTTTAAAAAGGCATCAAAATTGACGAGTTTAAAAACTGTTTTGAGCAGTGAAAAAGGCGTCTCAATAGGTGTACTGCATCAAATGGAGAGTATCTGAAGGTGACTAAAGTTTAGATATGTAAGAACACACAATTTTTTATGAATAAAGTCAATTTATTTTAAACGATTTTTGAAGATTTTCTAGAAGCCTATTAATTGAACCATAATAACTCCATTTCTCTCATTTCATTAATTGCCTTTACAAAGCTCTTAGCATTGTGGCTTAAGCTATACCCAAAGATTGCTATTTTAAAAAAAATCCCATGTAAAAAAAAAAAGCCTTTGTGTTTTCTATAATCTCCAAACTTCTGAAGTACTGCCAATTGTATGTTCCTCTGGGATCCCTGTAATATGAAGACTTCTATAACACATTTCTCTCATAGCTCAGGCATTAGTTTCCTTCCTAATAGCAGCAATGAGAAATGACTTTGTTCCCCAAGCCGGGGGCCACTGGGTACTGTCTAGAGATACTTCTTAT
This sequence comes from Carlito syrichta, assembly GCF_000164805.1. Classification (NCBI taxonomy): domain Eukaryota; kingdom Metazoa; phylum Chordata; class Mammalia; order Primates; family Tarsiidae; genus Carlito; species Carlito syrichta. The sequence continues at coordinate 41,571 of NW_007247369.1, forward strand.
TCTCACAATAGATGGGAGGGAGTGCTACTGGCATCAGTTGGTAGAAGCCAAGGATGTGCTAAACATCCCAAATGCACAGAACAGCTCCCTCACAACAGAGTTATGTGGCCCCAAATGCCATTATTTCTGAGGACGAGAAACCCCGGCTAGAGAGGAAGTCGTGGGATTCACTGGCACTGTCAGTGACAGTGGAATGTTCAGAGCTAAGGCAGCTGGCACAGCGCCTGCACCCCTTCTGCATTTGTCACGTTTCTCCCCACTACATCCCAGAATGCTGTGATGTTCTGGTTAATAAAAACATCAGAAATACCCTTACACTTCAATCCCTTACACTTATATTATAGTTATACAAAGAGTTATGCTATAACTATAAATACTGTATTAAATCAAAGACCAAGTAGTATTTTATATTTTAAAAAGACAATGCTTCTTACCTTAAATAGACAATGGCATATATATTCATATACCATATGTTTTAATGAGCTGATAAGAGACTGGATTCTCTGTTCCATATTTTCAGAATCCTATAGAAAACAATTTTAAAACTGAAAATTCATTAGGAAACTTATAAACATGTAAAAGGTACCCCATCCTTTAATTACTCATAAATTGTTCCTCCACACTCAAAGCTGATTCTGGAGCAAGTATCTACATCCATCAAACTCAAGGGACTAAACAAATAAGTGCATTAACTTTGTATATGAATACAATAGAAGGAAAATGGATATGCTTTTCTTTAATGTACAAAGTTAAAGTTTTCAATAAATGAATACTGCAATCAATTCCCAATAATAAAACATAAATTGAATTTCACCATATCACTTAGATTCCTACTGGATTTAAAAATACTATCCACATCAATCTAGGTTATGGACGTTTACTTTATTTGTGTTATAATTACCAGTCCAGGCCCAAAACAAGGTGACCAGAACCACCTCACAAAGAATTTTTCCAACCTTAATATGATAGGTTCCCATGGTAATGATCTTAAATCATACACTGCAGGATGAATAACTTTGAACAAGAATTTTAAAACTGACGATGTAAAAACATATACCACTGCCACTTCAGCTTTCAGTCTGATGCTGCACTTCCATTTTATTGTGCAAGACTGCAATGATTTCAAAAGAGATCATGAGTGGCTATTTTAAAAATCGCCGACAGAAATGGAGGATGGAGGGCTGCACAGCCTGGCCTTTTCCCTATGTGGACATGAGTTTACATCTCACTTCAGTGAGTATTAGGAAAATACATGTCTTGAAAGTTAAATTCTGGTATAACATTTAGACTGAATGCTTGGTTCTTTGTAATTTATACCAAGAAAAAAAATCTAGTAAAATAACTTTAATGGATTAAGAAAAATACATCCAGGATCATCAAGAAAATGTGTGAAACTGGCACAAGACATTATGAAGTGGCCACTCAGATGCACCAGACCCAGGCTCCTGTGTGTGTAGCATGTTCTGACTGGGGGGGTGGGCTATTCACACTTCAGATGGCAAACATTCTACTGCTTATTAACAAAGGTCACACGTGAAACTGAGGCTTGGATTCACTAAAGGCACACTGTTGTAAGACAGATTACAGTACCCACAAGATCCAGTAGATTTTTTTAAACAATAGAAAGCAAGTTTAATGTTCCACACATCTTAAATTATGTTTGTTAAAATATAAACGTGCACACTTTTACACATACATACACTAGGGTGAATGTTATCCAATAGCCATATCACAAAGCTATGGTTAACTCATGAGACCATGAGTCAGTAGGTTTGCTAAAGAGTACAAAAAAAACCCCAAAACTCATTAAGTTTAGCTGAACTTATAATCTATCAGTTTTCATACCACAGTTCACAGAGTTACTTTTTTTTAACATATATACTTTTTGACTAAAGGACAAAGAAGAACTAAAATGAACTTACCACTGTATACATTCTAAAATAATTTATTGGAAATTTTTAATGCAAAAAAGATAAGTATAAATGACTATCTTTAGTTATATCTGCTGACAGAGAACCAAAAATAGAATCAATCTATATCATGAAGTGCCTCTCACAGACTTTACACCATTCTGTACAGTTGGGTTTTTCTTGAAAAATGCTTCTACCGGCACAATTTTATAAATGGTATGATAACAACATTTAATATATTTTAAAAATCAAAATTGTTTGTTCTAGTGTAGGGTCCTGTGCTTGAACAGAAATATTTTTAATAGCACCATTATTTATTTTTCAGCCTCCCTCCATCTTGAAATCTTGTGTTTGTCCAAAGGATATTACAATATTACAAACATACATCAGAGAAACACTTACATTGTCCACCATGACTAAGTAGACACATTTTTGCTAATAAAATCTACCCCCAAAGCACAAGCTCTTTATGAGGTACCTTTCTATTTCAAATTTGAAGGTAAGAACAATTTCAAATGAGACACTTTAGAGGGGAAAAAAAAAAATCAATAAAAATCCAATTATTATTTACTATTATAAAAGTTTTTGAGCCCAGGAGACCAAGGCTGCAGTAAGCCACGATTGTGCCACTGTACTGTAGCCTGAGCAACAGAGTGAGACCCCCAACTCAAAAAAATAGATGAAAGGAAGGGAAGGAGGAGGGAGGGAGGAAGGGAGGTAAGGAAGGGAAGGGAGGCAGGCAGGCAGACGTTTCATAAAATAATCAATTCATGAAAATATTAAGTAGTCCACCTCAATACAGATAAGATTTTTTTTCCTGTTTTGTTCATTGCTATATACTCTAAATATCAAGAAAAAACCTGGCACATAGTTAAGTCTGCAATAAATATTTATTGAATGAACAATTTTCCTCAGAAAAATGGATTTAAATAAACCTACTGAATATAAAATTTTGCTCCCTAATTTAGCTTAAGAAAATTACGCTCTTCCAAGAAAAAAAAAAAATTTAAATCTATATTAGTATTAAACCAAACAAAAACTGTGAAGAATAATTTTGGTTAATTTGGTTTCATAAAAATATTTTTGAAATAATGTGAAAAGAAAGATAATAAACTCAAAATATTTGTAGTATATAAAAAAGTTTCACCTCCTTAATATATAAGGATCTCCTACAATTCATTTTTTTAATATTAATATTGTTGCATAATAGAAAAATGGACCAAAAATGTAAGAAATCGTATTTACCAAAGAAAAAATACAAACATCAAATGATACTATACATCTTTGTCTTACAAGTGATATTTACCTTACAAGTGATCAAAGACTTGCAAAAACAATGAAATATCTTCCAATTGCCTAATAAGTCAATTATTAAAAGATGCATAGTATTCATTATTGGTTGAGATGTAGTTAATAAAAGGTACTCTTGTGGTATCAGTAGCATATATTTCTGAAGGACAATCAGACAATATTTGTCAAAAGGCTGACAAATGTACATTTCTGCCCCAGCTACCCAAGTCTAGGAATTTACCTAAGAAAGTAATTAAAGTAGCAACACCCAGGGCAGGTGGCGGGGGAGGGGTGTGGTAGGGGAGAGTAAGGCAACACATAAATGTCTGTAGCTGTTTTGAAAATAAACCCGACATTCTTTGAGATTTCGGTCATGAAGTGGTGAAGCCCACTAGCCATCCCCTGGCATCGGGGTGGGCTTGTGACTGCTTCCACCAACACAACACAAGCAGAAGCGACACTGGCCTAAGGCTGGGTTATAAAGCAGGTCAGTTTCCATCATAGTCACCGGAGCACACATTTGGGGCCCTAAAGTCCAGCTCCTCTGTGCTGTGAGGAGGAAAAGCCTCCTGGAGAGGAGCTGCAGTGGGCAGCCCTGTGGTCAAGTCCACCCACCCCTGGCACAAGACAGGCACGTGAAACACCTGTCCCATTCATCGCCCCGGTCCTCCCAGCAGAGGTCTCAGATGTTATGAAACAAAGACAAACCATCCCTACTGTGTCCTGACCTAATTCACAACAGAATCCATAAATGTAAGAAAATAGTTTTAATCTGCCATGCTTGGGGGTAATATGATACTCAGCAGAGACAACCAGCACAATGTCCCTAGTAGGAGATGGTTACATAAAGTATGATTTAGACCCACCACCTCTTAAAAATGTGTAGGCTTATATTCATTAACATGAACGTGATCTGTAATATGCTAACATATTTTTTAAAGCATAGTATGACATCTTTTGGTTAAAGCAATGTGTTATTCTTTAATACTTTCTTCCCTCCACTAGAATATAAGCTTGATAAGGCAGTTTATACTGTCATATCCCCATTATCTACAGCATTACAGCCTTAAACAATAAGAATATGTCATGAAATGTTACATGTCATTTTCCCCAGGTAATGGGATTATGTGGATAATTTCTTAATTTTATACGAGTCAGAATCACTGGGTAATATTAATGATTATATATTATTACTTACTAATTTATACTCAGAATAAGTTACATTGGGACAGTTTGTTAAGAATATAAAATGAAACTAAGGAACTGGTTTCCTTTAAATATGGTTTAAAAGTGTTACTTGTGGTCTTCTGAAACATAATTCTACATAAATTATTATCACAAATTAAATACTTCATCTAGTAAAGTGATCTCTCTAATTCACTCTCGGCTACAGGGTAACCAACAGCTTACCTGTTTGTTTTGTAGAGCTCGTTGGAAAAGTCGAAGAAATGCAGCCAAACTAAACCGATACATGTTATTAATTTTGGACAAATCAGAGATGATGAAGAACATCTTGCTGGCACTCTCCGCCAGGGGGAGATAGGCATCCCGCTCCTGTGGACCAACCAATGGGGAGACAATTTAGTGCTGGTGCTTTACTGCCACCTCGGCCTCAGGGCACTTGTCTAGCCACAGTCTTGCTCTTCTACACACATAAAACAATGACAGTAACAAACCACAGAATTCTGTAACTAAAACAAGAGCGAAATCTAGTTTCTCTTCCTTATTTTTATAAAGCTGAGGACAACATATGCCTTCATTTGTTAAGCAGCTATAACAAAGGACCCTAGACTGGTTTACTTATAAATAGCAGCAATGTATTTCTCCCGGTTCTAGAAACTGGACAGTCCAAGATCAAGGTGCCAGCAGACTGGGTGTCAGGTGAGGGCTCGTTTCCTGGTTCACAGAAAGAGCTGCTTCTTGCTGTGACTACACATGCCAGAAGGGGCAACCAAGCTCTCTCAGTCCTCTTATAAGAGCACTAATCCCACTTGCGAGGACACCACCTCCATGACCTAATCTCCTCCTAAAAGTCCCATCTCTTAATTCTATTGCATTAGGGATGAATTTAGGGGCAAGAATTTAGGGGCAGAGGGGGTACAAACACTCTCACCACAGCAATACATTTTAAATATTTTTCTACCTCTTAGATGACAGAGTCAGAAGTGGCTCATGAATTAGTCTACATGAGGACCAAGAGCAATTGTATTAGGAGAAAGAGGGTAAAATGAAATGGTAAACAGTTGTGATCAGAGACTAGGTGATGCCATTTTATATTTCAAAAGAGCATTCATTCAAGTAGTTCAAGACAGCATGACACTATTCGGGTATCCCTGAAGTAGAGAAAGCTCTGACTATGAAGTGGCATTGATGACAAGGACAAAGGTGGAATTGGAGGTACAGGAGATGACAGCAGCAGGTGTCCACCTCAGGACAATAAAGCACCCGGCACTGTTCACTGTAGGCATGGAAAGAGCCAACAGCTGCAAGGGCTTGCAATCTGACTGAAGGTAAAGAGTATCATAGGATGAGATTGCTTGAGATTCCCAATGGAACACCGCGAAGTTTCTCCGTATCGGTATAACCAAGCACTGAGATTTCAGACATGATACTGGTAAAATTATGTATGTGACTCAGCAATGTCTATTCAGAAAGAGAAGGCACAGAAAGTTCAGCATCCTCTTGGCAGAAAATGACAATCACGACATCTGCAAAGTTTAGTCCTGGTAGAGAAAATGGGGTGGCTGAGTTGGAATTGGGCTATACACTTGCTCCCATTCTAGTTTCAACAGAGCTCTTTCCCAGGTAAAGAAAGTAGTAACAGGCAAGTGCAAAATTTCAGCAAGGACTGAAAATATTTTGGAAAAATCACTGAGGAGAATGGGAAAGGATCAAAAGCTGTCAGTGAGGGCTCAGGTTAGGTTACAGTCTAGGAATTTACAGTGACATTAATTTGCCTGGTTATCTGATTTTCTCCAGCAAAACTCAGTCACTAGAATGTAGGAAAGGAAATAATACATTGCACTGATACAGGGTTGGAATTTTGCTAAAGAAAACATTAAAAAATGAGGTAAAAAGGATTTAAAGTGAAAATAGTTCAGATTATCACACCTATGAGGTCCAGGATGAATAGAAGAAAAATGTTCTTAATGGAAAAAAATAACTTATAACCCCTTTAATTAGTTTATTTAACTTGCCTTAAGAAAAGTTCTGAGAATGGCAAAGATGTTCTCTAACACTGATTTTGAACATACTCATTTTCAATTTCAGTACAAAACTGTAGCTCTACCTTACATAACATTATGCCAGAAATCAGTCCTTATCCTTGAGGTCTCAATGTCTGAAATCCCTCTCTAAATAAGAATCAGACCTAAAGTTCAGGTGTTTCGGAGTGGCTTTTTTTGACAATGTCTTTCTCCTGAAGATCTGATACTGTATTTCTATTATATTAACATAAATGTTTAAGAAAACATTATACAAAAATCACAAAGAAGGAAATAATTACTTGATCAAGAGAAATTTGGAGTTTGTAAGATTCTTTAAGTGACTCTTGAATAAGTGCACTGCTTGCTTTTGTCTGATTCAAAGATTCAATCAGATCCTTATTTTCCAAAATATTGCCTTGAGATGTGGCAAGTGTCTGTAGGAAAAATTAACAATATGAACATTATTACACATATAAAAATAGCCAATTAAAGGAAACTCATATTAACTATTATTAATTTGATGATGTTTATGACATGTTATTTTAAAAGAATTTCAACATTTTATAGCCCTAATTTTTAAGTTTTATTTTGTTTTTATTATAGCCATCTTACATCAAATGATACAGTAAATTATTATATGATATTGTATCATTATCAAAGCATTCCATAGGTATTAACTTATCAACTTAATAAAAACTACTTACAGTTACAGATTAAGTTATAATTTCATGCATTTGATGCGTCTTAAAATTACGAGCATATGGTAATTTTAAAAATAACAGTATAAAGAAATTAATTAAAAATTTGCTTGTATTGAACATCACTCCTTAAGGACTTATATTACAAAATTTATCTCTTTTTTGGTGTTTTAATTTTGACTTTAAGTTATATACTAACGTATCTGAAAAAACAAAAATATTCTGAAGGTACTACTTATTTTTTTTAAACACTGTTATTTATATTCATTAAACAAAAAAAAGGACTATGAAAAAATAGCCTGAGTAGTAAAATCTTACCTCTAAAAGAGATTCCTCAAGCTTGGCTAGCTGTATTTTCTTTTCTTCTTCCTGTTGTAATAGTTTTGTCTTTTGTTCCTCTAAATCAGGTTTCTCATGCTGAATGGTTAGAGCCAAAAGCTTAAAGAAAAAAAAGAAAAAGCAAGATTAGCAATAAGGTTTAAAACAAAATAAAACAAAACCTTTCCACAAACTGGCCTTGTGTTTGAACAAATAGCTAAGTATTATGACACTATGTTACCTTGTTTTATAATTTCTAATTAAACATGTTACACCTTAACAATTATATCTGACACAAAAACATGAATAAACTGATCGGTAAAATACTAAACATTATAGAAGAGCTGTAAAAAGGTACATTATTAAATAAGTCAATACACAATATTGGTTCTAAAATTAGATTAAATATATCAAAACTGCAAAATTTAGTATTTTTAAAGATAAATATTCACATTAAATAAAATGAAATCTTATTTAAAATACTATGCCATCAAAACCACAAGGAGATACCACTTCATACCCATTAGGATGGCTACAATTAATAAGACAAATAATAATAAGAGTTGACAAAGATGTGAAGAAAATAAAATCCTCCTACAATGTTGGTGAGAAAGTAAAAGAGTATAGCCACTTTGGAAACGTTTGTTCCTCATACTGTTGAATATAAATTTACCAAAAGATAAGACCCAGCTATTATAACTAATAATCATTGAGTTGTACACTTTAAATCAGTAAATTGTAAGGCAGATAAATTGTACCTGTTAAAGCTGTCACTCGTTAACTGTTAAAAAATGCTATGCCAATTTCTTAACTTTGAAAATTAAAATAGAAAATAACATTGATATAAAATACATAATTTAAAATCTGCTATATAAACATCTACATGTAATTCTTGCTAAAGCAAAACCAATATAGCTCCCCTCAGCAACTACTGTAGAGATCTTTGAAACAGAAGGAGTAATTTTGTCAATTAATTCTGTCAAGTTTTAAGTGATTATTCAATTGTTTTATTTATAAGAAGTATTATCAGGTCAATCAAAAGATACTGTGCATAAAAATATATTTGATGAGTCGTATGGTGTAATAAAAAATATTTTGAAAGGATAATTTAAAAAGTTACAATAAAGTAAAATTGTAGAAATACACATGCTATCATATAAATCAAAAGGGGAAAAATCTACTATCGTTAGAGGAGTAAAAAATAGGATACTCCAACTGGCAGTTTATCTTTAAAAAGGAAAAAGTGAATGTGAAAACATGTAAGTAAAAGTCTGAATATGAAAAATTATTCTGAAATCCATGCAATAATTCTAAACTGTAATGAATCATAACAGATAAGCTGAATTCAGAGATGCCTATGTTCTAATGATATATATACACATATATATATATAGTCTCAGAATCAAAGACCCTCAGCTAGCTGAATAGGTCAATTACCTGCAATTTTCACAATTAAAAAAAGGAAGATGATCTTAATCTCTATGATCCATCCCTCTCTAGAATTCTACCATATATGACAGAAATAAACTGTAACCTCAGAGTTATATTAGAATAAGAAGTAATTTGACATTAGCAGCAAATGTTCAAGTCTAAAACAGATGATCAATAATACAAGCTTGAATGCTCCACTCTAAGATGCAAGTATGTTTTCAAAATCATAAACTTAAATACTAATCAGTTTAACAAACTAGCTTCCCACTCAAAATATCTAATAGCACAAAGCTACAAAATACGCTAAGGTAAACTATGATTGTCTATGTATACCTGCCCTCGTAATCCACTTCTTGTTGTAGTAAAGTTCACCTCTGTAACGATGGAAGCTGCATCCGGTGGAATAAAGGGATTTGGATTTCTTGTTGACAAAAAGAGGCGGAATTCTTCATTATAGTCAATAACTTTGTCACCTATTTGTACCACATAACGTGGTCCTATTAAAAAACACACACACACACACACACAATTGGTCTGAATCTTCTGTATTTGCTACAAAATATTTCAAAATATAATTTTCAAGTACTTGATTAATTATAGATGACAAAATAAAAACCCTCACTTTTATTTTACTCTCTATTTCTAAATTCATTAACTAAGTGTTTATTATACTAGTATTTAAATATTTAAGATGTAATACTAGAAGACATAATAATGGCTTTTAAAAAATCCAGGATTATGAACATATAATTAAGTGAAAAATACCCATTATCAACAAAATGAAAAAAACCTATAAATTGTGAAAAGTATTTACAAGTCATTTATCAGATAAAAGGCTAATATCCAAAATGTATAAAGAACTCATACAACTTAATAGCAGAAAACAGTCTGATTAAAAATGAACAAAAGACCTGAATAGACATTTCTCCAAAGATGACAAAAATATGGTCAACAGGTCTATGAAAAGGTGCTCACCACCATTCATCATCAGAGAAATGCAAACCACAACCACTATGAGATCTCGCTCGCACTCATTAGGGTAGCTGTTGTCAGACAAGAGATAACAAATGTTGGCAAGGGTGTGGAGAAAAGGGAATTGCTGATGGGAATGTAGATAGGTACAGCCATGCTGGAAAACTGTGTGAAGGTTCTTAAAGAAATTAAAAATAGAACTGCCATGTGACCCAGCAATCCTTAATCTGGGTATACGCCCAAAGAAAATGAAGTAACCACATGTAGAGGTATCTGCACTCTCATGTTTACTGTGGCATTATTCACAACAGTCAGAAACTACAAGTTCATCAATGGACTAATAAGAAACACACACACACACACACACACACACACACACACACACACACGAGTATTATTCAGCCTTTAAAAAGTAAACCCTGCCAATTGCCACAAAATGGATAAACCAGGAGGACATTATAGTAAGTGGAATAAGCCAGAAACAGAAAGAAAATTATGATGTGACCTCATTTATATGTTAAATCTGTGAAACAAAAAAATCAAATACACAGAGACAGAAAGTAAAACAGTGGTAGCCAGGGCCGACCGGGGCGGCGGGGGGTGAGGGTAATAACGAGTGAAGGGGAAGGATGGGGAGAGGTAGGTTGCAGAATACAAAGGAGCAGACAGGTGGCATGATTAAGTCTAGAGATTCAATGTGTAATATGAGGTCGACAGCTAATAAAACTGTATTGTATTTGGGATTTTTATCATGTGAGTACATTTTAACTGCTATTGCTACCACAAAGGGGGTACTATGTAAGATGATAGATATGTTAATTTGCATCATTACAGTAACCATTTTACTATCTATATGTACTCCATAACATGTTGTAAACCTTAAATACAACATAAAATTTATTTTAAAGAAACAAAGTTGAAAGTAAGATAATAGAAAAGTATATACCATGCAAATAGTAGTCCAAAAGTTAGTGTCACAATTCTAATATCAGACTCTAAAACTGAGACATTGCTAGAGATAAAGAAGGACATTTGATAATAATAAAAAAAAACTGTGCAGGAAGATATTACATTTCCAAATATATATGCACCCAATTAATATAGCTTCAACTAGACTGAATAAAAAATGTGGTACATACACACAATGGAATATTATGCAAACATACAGAAGGACAAACATATGGACCTGGCAGCAACTTGGATGGATTTAGAGTTGATCATACTCAGTGATCTTTCATAGAAACAAAGAACAGAGTACCATATGTTCTCACTCATAAGCAGACCTCGAACAATTATAATACTATAAGAAAGAGATTGGCAGTAGTGGGAAACTGCCCTGGAGGGGTGTTGGCATTTGAGGGAAACTGCTAGGTTAGGGAGGGACACACCTCATCAACAAGAGTACCTCCATAATCAACGTTTGTATACCTAACCTTGAATTGTACCCCACAACTTTAAAAAGGAAAAAAAAAAAAAAGAAAGGAACAACGAAATTTTATTTGCTAAATGAACAAGTTACCAAAACATTTTTTGAAAAGTTAACATCCAGGGGGGTCTGGATGCAGAAAAGGAGCTACATTCAGAAACTACTGGTGACAATGTGTCTGACACAGTCCAACCCCTTTTGGAATGTAATCTGGCTGTGCCTATTAAAATGTTATATATGCAAAAAAATAATAATATTATAGCATCAAAATATTTTTTTTTTGAGTTGGAGTCTCATTCTGTCGCCCAGACTGGAGTGCAGTGGCCGCTCCCAGCCACCGCAGCCTCGAACCTGCTGGGCTCCGGCGATCCTTCCGTCTCAGCCTTCCAAGTAGCTGGAACTACAGGCGCATGCCACCACACCCGGCTAATTTTTGATTTGTTGTAGAGGTGAGGTCTCGCCAAGTTGCCCAGGCGGGTCTCAAACCCATGGGATCAGGCAATCCACTCACCTCAGCCTCCCAAGGGGTGGGATGACAGGGTGAGAGCCATTGAGCCCTCAAAATATTTTTTAATTAACAGAAGAAAAACAGACAAATTCAAAATCATAGAGAATTTAGGATATTTATCTCAATGCATGACAGAGCAAATAGAAAAAAAGCAAAGATACAAAAGATTTGAACATCACAAGAACAAACCTGATATTATTAATCTGTATAGAAAATTAAACCAAGAAAGAGAAAAATGTACAAAATTTTCAAGTGCACATGAAACATTTATAAAAATTAACCAAACGATCATTAAAAAAAGCCTCAACAGAATTCAAAAATGAAAATACTTTAGGGTAAGTTCTCTGACCACCATGGTGATATCAATAACAAAAAAATTAAAAAGTTATTTTTGTTATCTAGAAAATCTTCAACTGCATGAAAATTAAAAAACAGAATGCTAAGTAATTTATAAGTTAAGAAAAGAAATTGAAACTGATGGTAAAAAGCAGAAAAAGAGTTTAAAGAGTAATTTATAGCCGGGCTCGGTGGCTTAGTCTGTAATCCTGTGCTTTGGGAGGCTGAGGTGAGTGGATTGCCTGAGCCCACGGGTTCGAGACCCGCCTGGGCAACTTGGTGAGACCTCATCTCTACAATAAATCAAAAAATGAGCCAGGTGTGGTAGCGCATGCCTGTGGTTCCAGCTACTTGGAAGGCTGAGGCAGAAGTATCGGCGGAGCACAGCGGGTCGAGGCTGCGGTGGCCGGGAGCATGCCACTGCACTCCAGTCTGGGCAACAGAGTGAGACTCCAACTCGAAAAAAAAAAAAAAAAAAGAGTAATTTATAAACATAAATGCATATATTAGAAAGCAAGTTGAATATTAACATTTTGATTTTCCATCTTAAGAATCTAGAAAAAAGACCAAATAAAATCTATGGAAAAGTAATAAGAATAAAATAACAAAGAGCAAAAGTCAATTTTACAATACAATAAAGGAAATCAAAATTAAAGTTGGTATTTTGAAAGGATTTGTAATATTGACAAACCCCTATTAAACTGATCAAGAAAAAAGGTGAATAAAAATGATCAATATTAGAAAAAAGGGAACATAATTACAAAGCCAACAGACATTGAAAAGATGAAAATATTATTTAAAAAATACCATTTGAAAATTTGAAAATAGACAAATTCCTTAAAAAAACACAACTACTTAGTCAAAGCTGTTACAATACAAATGAGACAAAATAACCCCAGTGATTAAAAAGACATAGCTCATGTTTATCAGCTCTTTGCAATTAAAGAACAACATAGAAAATTGTGTACCCTGTTAGTAAGAAGAAATTAAAGACACTTATTATACGAATTGGGCTTATGTGAGGGAATTTGGAATGGTTAAATAAAATGTAATTTTACTGGGGATTGGGTATGATCAGAAATAGTAGACAATTCTATGATTTAGTGTCTTAACTTTTATCTAGGAGATGAGAGAAATGGAGTGAGACTAACCTATAATTAGTAAAAAGCAGAAATCATTCATATTTGCAGAGAGAAGACAATGTTTGGTCATTTTTGTGGTATGAACCATTCTTGCTTTTGTGCTCAAAGATGATTCTGGTCACAGAGTAACCAGTCTGATGCTGGTGTTCTGTGGAATAATTTATGTTCCACAGGAGTACAACATGGCCAAGTTGCCAGCGCAAGACCAGCTCCCAGTTCACAGTAGTCAGGAGCTGCTTATTTCTTTCTTATTTATGCAAATAAGCAGAACTTAGCTAGGTTATTATAAGACAAGAATGTGGTTATCCTTGGGTGAGGGTGTGGTAATTAGTTGGCTTCTGAAGTGCTAATCCAGCTTTATGTCTTGACCTCGGTGCTCATGCAAGTGTGTTCAAACTATAAAAACTCATTAGCTGTACATTTATATACACTTTTCTATATGTATATCTAAATTTTAACAAAAGGTTAAAATTGAAAGATAGTTTTCTCTGGTCTAGCACATGTCATGGGGAGGGGAGGAACAGAATGCTGCTGCCATCCTGTATTATTTTATTTTGTAAGTCTTGCATTTACTACTCTGAAATAACATTTTAAAAAATATTTTAAAAATAAATGTTTTATTGCCTATGAAAAGCCCTTCAGTATAAGTACCATATCCTACTCATAGAAAATATTGGTCAGGCGCAGTGGCTCCCAGCACTTTAGGAGGCCAGGCAGGAGGACTGCTTAAGCCCAGGAGTTCGAGACCAGCCTGGGCAACACAGTGAGACCTCATCCCTACACAATTTTTAAAAAATAGCCAGGTGTACTGGCATGCACCTGTAGTCTTGGTTACTTGGGAGGCTGAGGTGGAAGGATCACCTGGCCCAGGAAGTTAAGGTTGTGGTGAGCAGTGATCATTGCTACTGCACTCCAGCCTGGGTGACAGAGTGAGACCCCAACTCAAAAAAAAAAAAAAAAAAAAGAAAGAAAACATCAAATATATAACTAAAGAGACCAACACAGTCTTAATTTACACCAGAAATAACCTGTGATGCAGCTAATCTGTGAAGACAGAATGGTATAGGCATAAGATCAAGACTTGATCTCTGGCTCCCATTCAAGGGAATTCCCAATTTACATCACCATTATCTTCTTTCTTAACCTGGATCAGACTTGAGTATTTTGCTTTGTTTGGTTTTTGGTCAGCATGCATAATAGAATAGACATTTGGGGTTCTTGGATACATAGATATATTATTTGGATACATTAGTGTGATGCCTTTGGTAGCTTCTAATAACAATTAGACAAAGATTCCAGCAGGATCAACCTATAAGGTATACCTAATTCCTGTCACTATTAACAGTTGAAAGAAATGCATCATACCAAGAAGTGAAAAAGAATCTATATTTTTATACCAGGCGGAAGTGATAAACCATTTTACTTGTCTGGATTTTAAAAACCAATGTTGCTGACCTAGATTCTTCTGCTGAAGTTAGGGTTTTGGTGGTCCTGCTTTTCCAGCTTCCTTAGGTGGTTTGTTAGGCTGTTAACCTGTGATCTTTCCATTTTCTATATATGTGTTCATAGAGATATGAATTGCCCTCTTAGTACTGTTTTCATGGTATCCCAGTGGTTTTGGCAAGAGGTTTCTTCGTTTTCATGTGTTTCCAGGTATCTTTTAATCTCTGGATTTCCATGCTGACCCAGGAGTTGTCTAGCATCATGTTATTTACTGTCCATGTATTTGAGGGTTTGGGGGAAGCTTTGGTGGTGTTGATATTTATTTTTATTCCACTGTGGTCTGAGAAGGTGCACGGCAGTATTAAGATCATGACTCCTGCTTTCTTTCGTGTTCTGTTTGCCTAAAATTTTGTTTCACATCCTCTTACTTTGAGTTTGTGAGTGTTCTTTCTGGTGAGATGAGTCTCTTAGAGACAATATATTGTTGCCTTATGATATCTCATCCATTTTGTCATTCTATGTTTTTTCAGTGGTGCATTTAGTCCATTCATATTCAGGCTAATTGCTGAGATGTGAGAGTTTATCCCTGTCATGAGGTTCTTATAGACTTTGTTGTTGTTGCAGCTGTTTCCTAGTTGTCTTTCCTTCAATTTTTGGGTTGATTCATGTGTGTTTTCAATTTTTCTCCTGCATTCTTGAGAAGGTCATTGTCGTTCTTTTTTTCCTTTCTTTTGTGTTTAATACTTTCTTAAGTGTTTCTTGTAGAGCTAGTCTGGAGGCAGCACAAACTCTTAGGGATTGAATGTCTGGGAAGAATTTTAATTCTCCATCACTGATGAAGCTTACCTAACCATCTTCCCTGAAAACCGGAATAAGACAAGAATAACCACTCTTACCCCTCCTTTTCAACAAAGTTTTGAAAATCCTACATAGAGCAATCAGACAAGAGAAGGAGATCAGGGGTATCCAAATAGAAAAAGAGGAAGTCAAGTTATCCCTCTTTGCAGACGACATGATTCTATACCTCAAAACCCCAAAAGAATCTGTCAAAAATTTCCCTGCACTGATAAAGAACTTTGGTAAAGTCTCAGCGTATAAAATAAATATGCAAAAGACAGTCACATTTCTATACACCAACAATAAACAAAGAGAACCCCAATTAAAAAGCCCAAGCCCATTCACAATAGTCAGGAAAATAAAAAAAGAAAGAAAGAAATACCTTGGTATCTTCTTAACCAGATTAGTCAAAAACCTTCACAACAAAAACTATAAAACGCTGCTCAAAGAAATCCAAGATGACACAAACAAATGGACAAATATTCCGGGCTCCATGAACTGGAAGAATCAACATTGTGAAGATGTCCGTCCTATGCAAGGCAATCTACAGATTCAACACAAGACCCACTAAATTACCAGCAGCATTCTTCTCAGTCTGGAAACAACACAGGAATTTATATGGAAACATAAATGACCACAAATAGCCAAAACTATCCTCAATAAGAAAAACAAAGTGGGAAGTATCACACTCTCAGACTTTAAACTTTATTATAATACTACAATTAAAAAAACAGTCTGATATTGGTACGAAACAGGCATGTAGACCAATGGAACAGGATACAATTTCCAGAAGCAAACCTCAATTTCTCAATCAACTCATCTTCGACAAAGCCTCCACTACCAACCACTGGGGAGAGGAGAACCTATCCAGTAAAAGGTGCTGGCAAGACCGGTTGACCACATGAAGAAGATTAAAACAAGATATCTACCTATCACCATACACAAAAATCAATTCTAAATGGATCAATGGTCTAAAATTAAAACCAAACCATAAGAACCTTAGTAAATTCAAAAGACATCCTTATGAAAATTGGAACTGGCAACTAATTCCTGATCAAAACCCCAAGAGCCCATGCCATAAGAGATAAAATAGACAAGTGGGACCTCATCAAACTGATAGGCTTCTGCAAAGCCAAAGAAACCATTGAGAGAGTGAGGAGACAGCCCACAGACGGGGAAAAAATATTTGCCAACTGTATGTCTGACAAAGGCCTAACATCTAGGATCTATAAGGAACTCCAACGTGCCGAAAATAAAAAAACAAACAGCCCCATTACAAAGTGGGCAACACATATGAATAGACACTTCTCAAAAGAAGACATACGAGCAGTCAACAGATACATGAAAAAATGCTCAGCCTCACCTCACTAGTCACCAAAGAAATGCAAATTAAAACCACACTGAGATACCACCTAACTCCAGTCAAGATGGCAATCATCAATAATTCAAAAAACAACAGATGCTGGAGAGGATGCAGGGAAAAGGGAACATTTCTACACTGTTGGTGGGAGTGTAAACTAATGCAACCTCTGTGGAAGACAGTGTGGTAATTCCTAAAAGATCTAAACATCAACCTTCCATACAACTCTGCAACCCCCCTACTAGGAATATACCCGGAGGAACTCAAATCACTCTATGAAAAAGATACCTTCACACGTATGTTTATTGCAGCATTGCTCACAATAGCAAAAACATGGAACCAACCGTGCCGCCCACTGAAAAAGAACTGGATTGAAAAAAGGTGGTATGGCTGGGCTTGGTGGCTTGGCACAGTAATCCCAGCATTTTGGGAGGCCAAGGTGAGTGGACTGCCTGAGCCTGCGGGTCTGAGACCCGCCCGGGAAACTTGGCGAGACCACATCTCTACAATGGGTGTGGTATCACACACCTGTAGTTCCAGCTACTTGGAAGGCTGAGGCAGAAGGATCCTGGAGCCCAGCAGGTAGAGACTGTGGTAGCTGGGAACATGCCACTGCACTCCAGCCTGGGCAATGGAGTGAGACTCCAACTTAAAAAAAAGAAAGATGATACATATACACAATATTACACTGCCCTAAAAAGGACAAAATTATGAATTTCACAGCAACTTGGATGGACTTAGAGTCTATAATACCGAGCGATCTGTCACAAAAACAAAGAACTGAGCATCCCATGTTCTCACTCATAAGAGGACCTTGAACAATTATCGTAATATTATAAGAAAAGGATTGGCAGTAGTGGGAAAGTGTCGGGGGCGGGGAGAGAGGGGACATGGGATTGGCAGTAGTGGGAATCTGCAGGGGGAGGCACTCCTCATCAACAATGGTACCTGCATAATGAACATTTGCATAATACTGAACTGTACCCCCGTTTTTAAAAATTAAAAAAAGAAAACCAATGTTGCTGAAAGATTTACTATGACCACTGAAACTTAAACCAGAAAGTGGCCACCACTACTTACACAGTGCCTAACATAACAATGGCTATAAAAATTGCTGCCATAACTTATACTTGATATGCAGACTGAGACATTACTAATCATTACTAATTATTTCTTTTTTTGATGTTTGTTTGGAAAGAAGACCAAAATCAGTTCAACTATTATGTGCAGTACACCTTTATAGGTCCAACCTCTTCAGAGATATATCATCATTCAAGTTAGATAAACAAAAATGTTATAAGAACAACCATTTAGGTCCAAATTCCATTCCATCACACAGATAACATGTTCATAAAAGTTTCCATTGAGGAAGCTGTTCATATTGCATCACATGCCATTCAAACACAACTCAAGATGAATGAGACTTAAATGAAGACAAATCTGAAACCCTGATACCAAATTACCAAACGGACATAGTCCAAGGAGGCAACCCACAGCCCATCAAGGATAAACTGCTGGCCTTAAAGCCACTAAATACAAAGAAAGAGAATCAATGTCTGAATACCCTCTTGGCTGTAAGAGGCGTAGTCTAAATCTGGAAATTTTACTACAGCCGCTACACCTGGCCAACAAACATGAGGCTAGGTTTGAATGACAGCTCCTGCAAGAGGCAGCTCTGGAGGTTCTCCAAACAGCGTAAATCATTCTTGTCTTTGGTCCCTGTATCCTTCAGATACACAGAATTATAGGTGTCTACAAATAATCTCACAGACCAAATCCAATGCAATGCCATAGCCATCCATTAACCTCAGGCATAACACTTCTGGCAATCTATACTGTTGGATATTCTGTACAATTAGTTGACTTCAAGTAGTGCTCTTGGCTGTAAAGCATGCTACTCTGAGACCAGCTAAAATAAACCTGCACAGAAACTCATAGGTTAGAACTAGTGAGCTAGCTTAGGGTTTTTCAACCTCAGCACTACTGACAATTTGTGCTGAAAAACTATTTGTTGTGGGGAGATGTCCTATGCATTTTAAGATGTCTCTGGCACAGATACCCACTACCCAACCATAACAAATAAAAATGTCTGCAGACACTGCCAAATGTTTCCTCTGGACCACAAAATTGCTCCAGATAAAGAAACACTGACCACCCACCAATCTTCAGGCCACTAGGCCATCCACACCCAACTGGGCTACCAAAGACG
Source organism: Carlito syrichta (assembly GCF_000164805.1). Lineage (NCBI taxonomy): Eukaryota > Metazoa > Chordata > Mammalia > Primates > Tarsiidae > Carlito > Carlito syrichta. The sequence continues at coordinate 60,657 of NW_007247369.1, forward strand.
CACGCATATGGAAAACCACCCTTTAGAAACAGACACAACAATTAATCACAAACCTAACCTTTACACTGCACATACATATACCTGTCTGAAGCAAGCATGCCTAAAAAGAAGCATCTGGACTAAAAGTGCCAAGCAAGAGTGCTCAGCCATCATCTCTACTCTAACTCCAGGTTCCATACTCAAACTCAACATGGAAATGAAATAACCATAAAGGACTGGGATGACTAACAAAAAATATTTATGATGTCTTAAACTGATTACTGATTAAACCAGCCTCTCCTTCAGCAACTTCTACATAGCTAGATGGTCCAACTGTCTTCAACTATTTACCTACTGCAAACTGCACATCTATCTACCTTCTACTTTGGCTAAGCTACTAAGCACATAGAAACAGAAAGTTAAAAAAATGGAAATTTGAGGAAAAACTATACTTTGCTCTTCTTTTTGATCAATATATAGTTGAGATGTTTGAAAAGCATAAATTGGTAGAAGAGAAGTATATTCTATGCCTATTATTTGTATCTACTTTGATCTCAGTAGGTAGAAATGCAGCTTATACTGCTAAGACTAAGGACACTGGGATATAAATACACTTGGACGCAAACTTTGTTTTATGTGGTTCTACCACCATTCTCTGTCCCCAGAGATAATATATGATGACTAAATGGCAATTTATAAGGAACTTATCATTCTGGAAAAGGGCAACCTGGGCTGGACTCAAAGAAGACAACAGACCAGTGTGACATGAATACATCCAACTCCGGGAAGAAGATGGAAAAAGTAAGAGAGGGACAGTGGTTAACTCTTTTCCTAATTGTGACACGAACACATAAACCCAAATGGACGTGAACAAAATGAACAAACAGCCTTTCTCAACTATACAAAACAGTGGTTCCAAATGTGAACCAATCATGACATCACTCTTTACCAGATTCAACTTCAGAGGACCTTGTCAACACTCCTTCTCAAACAATGCCTCAGAGCCTGCTAAAGCCTACCACCACCCAGACTCATGAAGAGTTCTACTTAATGAGCCCTTCAGTACCAGAATACAGAATGAAGAATATCACATTCAGAGCACTTTATGGTTAATTTCCACCTCCTTTAAGAGAGCACATCAAGAAGTCAGCTCAGCAGATCCGAGTGAGCTCTGACAGAAGGCCAGAGGAAGACCTGAGACTGAACTCTGGGAGGCAACCTCATTCTAGCAAGGTCACTTTCTTCATTATAAAGCTGCTGTTGTTACACAGGAGCCTAGATATTCCCTGCCCTTATCCCCACAGATACATTAAGGGGATAATATTACAAAGGCAAGGGTCCCAGTACTAGAGTTCTTCTCATAACATCTGTTTCCTGAACAAAAAAGAGCTGACACAGCAATCTTGAGTCTGCTATCCTCAAAAAGATCTGCTTGCAAGGTTAGCTCACACTCATCTCCTGGAACTTCGATTTCGGGAGAGTTCCGACCATTCTCAGAACTGATGAAAGTGGTTCACTGTGCCTACGCTGTTTGTACAATTAATGTGATTTATGCTACCTCAGCTTTCCTTAGGGGAGTCTGGAATTTGGCGACCTGCTCAGGTTAGGGTGCGTACATAAATGGCCCCCAGTAAAATCTCTAGGTACCAGGTCTCTAACGAGGTTCCCTGGAGGACAACATCTCACACATGTTGTCACAAACAGTTGCTGGGGGAATTAAGCACATCATGTGTGACTCCACAGGATGAGGAGGCTTAGAAGCTTGTACCTGGTTTAATTACTTTGAAAACTTTAAAAATCCATACTCTTTGGAAAGTGTCAAATATTTACCTTGAGCGGCCAGATCTCGTCTCAACAATGGATACAGAACAGGCTCTACACCATCCATCTCTTGTATAATAAGGGTTTTCCCAAAACGAACTGCCAACTCAAGAGCTGTAATGAAATTACTATCCTGTGAGAATAAAAAGATGACACATTAATTCCATTATTACCTAAATATTTATAAAGATCCTTATAAATAATGAATGAAGACATTAACAGCAATAATATGAATATTTAAAAATTTAATATGCAAGCTAATTCAAATTATTCATGATTGTTTTTCTACTTATAAACTATCAAAAACACTTCATAATTTAAATAGATATATAAGAAAAATAAAGATTTTAACATGTTTTAAATTGTGGTAAAAAATAACTTCACATGAGATGCATTCAACAATTTTTAAGTATACAAGTTACAGAACTGCTAACTACAAGCATGTGTTGCAAAGCTGATCTCTTCTCCATCGTGCATGCCTATAATGCTAGACTCACTGAAGAATAACTCCGCTATCCCCACAATGCAAAAGCCCTTACTGAGTTTTTCTACAATTTCAATTTGTTACAAAAACACAATTTAAAATTCTATATGAAATAAGACACTTTAATTTAATAAGAACCACTTTGCTTATGTTCAGAAACACACATCGACTGGTGGGGGGGGAAAAGGCAAGTTGATAAATTCTAATAAACTTTTTGGTGTGATGGGGCTAATCATTCTGAAAAGGAACTTTAGATAAAATTCTATGCCTCATAAAAAATGTTGAGACTTTCTGGCTAGGGAAAGAGTAGTTTTAAATATCACCCCAAGCCTGCAATGAGGTAAAAAAAAAATTTTATACACACACACGTAATTTATATAAGTAATTACATAAATTATTATATGTAATGTACAATATATATATATAATTTGGGTTGATAATTAAGATCTCATAAACTGCAAATGAGATTAAAGTATTTTATATTTTATCTAATTTACAATCATTCTTACCACAAACAAATGAGGTAGCTACCCTCAATTTATATGCAAAGTAGGTTTCAGAGGTAGTTTTTCAAACACCTGAAGAATGTTTATGAAAATTAACCATACAGTAGATCTTCATTTAAAAAAAAAAAGCCTGACCAAAAATAATATCCACTGCAAGATAAATATGACAGTGAGAAGTCACTATTGAAAAGACTATGATTATATTTCACTGATCAATATGTCAACTCTTGGGACACATTAAAGATGCCTGTTAGTAAGCTACAGAAACAGGAAATTATGAGAGTTACTGAGAGAAACTGTAAACAAGCTAAAAGCCAGGAGACTTTTCTGATTCTCCAAGCTACGTTAATAAATCTCACTTCTATAGCTTGTGTCATTAATCACAATTTAGTGCAAAGGCTTATTGAACTGTCTCTCCAGCCGACCAGACTGTCATCTTCAAGAAGACAGGAACTGTACTTCTTTATTCACTATTAAGTTCCAGGAGCATAGTTCAATACCTAGCACCAAATAAGTATTCAAATCCCTTTTTGACAAATTAGAAAACTGAGGTTAAGAGGGTTATATTTCCTTCCTCAGGTTCCAAACCAGGTAAATTATAGGGCTTAGTCTTTAATCTATGTTTTCTGACTATAGACTTAGAGTTCTTTTCACTATAAGATGCCATTCCTAGTTAATATATAAATTATAAGTAATACATACCTGCTGATTAATAACTTCCAAACGTGAGTCTTTCAAGTGTGTTTTCAACCATTCTGTAGCTTGGGAAGAAGGGTCTATAAGAAATGGGCATACTCGACTCTAGTTCAAGAAAAAGGAAAGTCATGTTTTTAAGATAATTATAAGCTTTCATTTAAATGAAAATAATTTCATAAAAATTATGAATCAATTACTAAAAGTCCTTTTCTCTCAAGGTTTGAAGAACACAAATATACAACATAAAAAGGAAACAAAGGTACAGTTTTTAGCTCTACCAGAAGCCACATTAATAAATTTCAGTGACCAAAATTAACATTAGATAATTCAATTTAGCCTTAGTAAAGTGAATATAGTCCAATTTACCGCACAATAACACAGAACATATATATTAACAATATGCCTAGTACAAGCTCTAGTCCCATGGTGATGCCATTTGTACCATTCTTTCTGCCTTTAAAATACAGTTGAGTTATTCCTTAACTTTATACATTCTATGGTTAAATAAACCACAAAAGCCTTAAAAAAGTATAAGCTAATCATAAAAATATTGCTGAAATAAGTATCACTACAATTGTTTACATTTTAAGATATGAATTCTTCTAAAGTAGTACATATCTAATATTACAAAAGGAATGCCCTAGAAGAGAAAATTATATAGGCTGTAGGTTAATATCTAATGAACTAGAAACAAAACTCCTTACAGTATGTCCTGCACTAATTAAATTCTAAAACAAATAAGTTAAAAGCCAAAGAAAATGCCCTACACATACAATGGCACTTAGGAGACAAAAGAAAGCCAATTATACAGGTACAAAATAGATATCATATCTATGATAAATTAAAAAGCCATTGAGTAATCACTGCTAGTAAGTCATTTAAACAACTGATCTAATTTTTCTTAGGTTTTCACATTTATTTGAAAAATATAATGCAACTGTGTGTTATAGGGATAAGAGAACACATATAAAAGTCACAGTAAAGTGAAAACTCAGAATTGGGGTTTAGCAGTTCCCCCTTATCCACATCCTCTTTTCATGGTTTTAGTGACTTGTGGTCAACTGTGGTCCAAAAATAGGTGAGTACAGTACAATAAGATATTTGAGAGGCAGAAACAGAGACCGGAAACAGAGACCACATTCATATAACTTGTATTACAGTATATTGTTATAACTATTCTATTTTGTTATGTGATCTCTTATAACTCCAATTTATAAATTAAACTTTATCATGTATATGTATGTTAGGAAAAAACATAGCTATGTAAGAGTTCAGTACTATCCGTGCTTTCAGCGTTCCCTGGGTGCCTTGGAACATGTCCTTCATGGATAAGGAAGGACTACCGTATCCTAGTAAGAACAGATGTGTTGTCCCAGTGGCACACCAAGAGGAGGGAGAGGGTAGGGACTATCTGCCTTGTGGATGGATTATCACCAGTGTTGTTTAGAATTGCCAGCACATGGTGATAACAAAGAAATGAGTGACTTGAAAACAGCTTTTTTATTGTGTTAAAATTCTCTACAGACAAGCTACCTGATTTTTTATTGCACCCAGAGTATACAGCACCAAACCTCCCCCCATGTTATATCACTGCATGATCTCCACCTAGCTTCTGTTTCTAGAGATTTCACTTACTCCTCCATCATATAAATGTACTATTCGGAACAAAATGATGGTTAGTCAATGGCCATTCAAGTGTTACCATAGTGCTGCATATAGGTTTTAGATCTAATGTCATGCCAGTATTCAACAGCAAACATTTCACAATTCTACTCTATTTTGCCAGCCATGAAAGCAATTATTTTAAAATTTTAAAGCTCTTACCCATGATTTCAAACCAATGATCTGATGCAGTTAAATAAAATAAAAAAAAAGACAACGTTTCAAAACATCAAGATTTTAGCAAAGAAAATATGCTTAAGAATATGCTTAAAGGGTACTTACAAGTTTGTTTTCATCTTATTTATACGTCTCAGAGGTTTAGACAAGATTTTTAAGGTACATTTTATCTCTGTATCCTATGATTAAATGTAGTTAAGTACTACATTTAATAAGTTATAGCGGGGCTCGGTGGCTCAGCCTGTAATCCCGCGCCTTTGGGAGGCTGAGGTGAGTGGATTGCCTGAGCCAGCAGGTTCGAGACCCGCCTGGGCAGCGTGACCTCATCTCTACAATAAATCAAAAAATCAGCTGGGCGTGGTGGCGCATGCCTGTAATTCCGGCTACTCGGAAGGCTGAGGCGGAAGGATCGCCGGAGCCCAGCAGGTCGAGGCTGCGGTGGCCAGGAGCAGCCACTGCACTCCAGTCTGGGCAACCGAGTGAGACTCCAACCCAAAAAAAAAAAAAAAAAATTATAATAGATACAAAAATGTTGAGCTTTCCCTTATTTCTTCACACAGTAAGACAGTATGAATGGTTCAGAAATTAACAAGATACATTCCCTTACCCTTGATGATTTCATATCCAATAAAAAGGCAAAAATGAAAATTCCATTAAGAAGTACACAAGATACTGTGAAAGGATGATAGATACAGTTAGGGTAAGCCACTGAAAAACAAGTTAAACTAAGAGAGATCACAGAGGCAAAGAAGTAAAAAAACATTTTGGGCAAAAACAATAGCACGATTAGAAGGGAATAAAAAAGCTTGGAGTATTTGGAAAACTTCCAGTACTTTGCATAACTGGAGAAAAACAAAGTGTGGGCAAAGATAACGCATACAAAATGGCAGAAGTAACCTGGAGTCCCGTCTGACCATGAACAGTTTTTTATACCACGTCTAAGGCTAAGGAAATTTTTATATTTCAAAATGGCAGGCAATGGGAAATCACTGAAATGTGTTAACTGAGGAAATACTCTACCCATATGAATGCTTTAGAAAGATCACTCCAACAACCATAAAGTAAAGGATACTGGGGACAAGGCACCAGCTGGTATAATCATGTATTTATCCAGGTACAAAATGGTGAAGGCATAAGTGAAGCCACTGGCAGTGCATGTGATAAAAACAGGAAGCATTCAAGAGACGTTTGAGAAATAGACATGACAAAACCAGTTAAATAATTAACTAAATGAAAAAGTAAAGAGACAGAGTGAGAAGGACCCTCAGTACTTGCAATACTGGGCAAAGACTGTGATCTCTCTGGTGGTAGAAAATAAAAGAGACAGGTATCAGGGATTGGAGACACCAAGTGTTTTATAATGGAGAGAGACCTGCTTATCCTGCTTGCCCCACTCAATGTACTTTTGATGGGTTATCAATATAGGCAGGTGCCCCAAGCTAACCAACCAGGATTCTTTCAGAAGACTGGCATATATATTCTGGGGCAGAGGAAGTGAGTGACACAGCTTTAGTCTGGAAACATAAACTGATGATGGTAAACATGGAGACCCCAATGGCCACTGTTAACAACAGGTACTGAGAATCCCTCTGAGAAAGAATCCATCTCTTAAGACGAAGAGAGAGATGTCCTGGTAACATCATTTTAATTCTGAAGCTCACATCCAACTTTTAGGCATCTCAGTTATTTAAAAGCATAAATTACTTTTTAAAAAATTTGCTTAAATGTGCTATAATTGGTCAATGAAAGATTTATTCCTTAAAAAAAATAAACAATGGTGAATTCAGTGAAAGACAGATAAAGCTTGAGCTGCCCAGGAAGCTCTAGATAAAAATAACTAACACGTTGTTAGAGAAGTTAGAACTATAGGTCAGGAGCTCAGAAGAGAGGTCAAAAACCAGAGATATACAATCACTATTTAAGTTCTTCCCTCCTTAGGAAAAAAAAAAGACTGGGCAAAGGATATTTTTGAAAGAGATTATTTTTACAACATCTAAAATACTCTATATTTTATTTCTATTTTTTAATACTTATAGACAGGATAGCTGCAAAAACACTTTTTAAATAACACTAAAGCCTATCTGCTGATTAGCTAATGACAGTTACACTAACAGGAATAATACAGAATAAATAAGGTTTAACATATATGCCCACTCCGAGGAGAGGCAGTTTCAGAGTTCAGACTTAGCTTAGGTGGCCTGTGTTGAAGCCTGGCTCCAACACTTGACAGTTACATAAACTTGGACAAATCATTTAACTCTTTTGTGTCTCAATGTCTTTTCCTATAAAAGGGACAATACCTGTAGCTAATAGATAAGGCTGATTTGAAAATTACATGAGTGAAATGTTGAAGTGCTTTATGTATTTGATTCTTGGACAGTGATATACCCATAACATGGTTCTACATCAGTGCTGCTGCTGCAGATGATGATGATGATTATTTTTATTTTATTTTATTTTATTTTTTGAGTTGGAATCTCACTCCATCACCCAGGCTGGAGTGCAGTGGCACACTCACAGCCGCCCCAGCGTCGACCTGCTGCACTCGGGTGGTCCTTCCATCTCAGCCTACTAAATAGATGGAGTACAGGTAAATGCTACCACGCCCGGCTAATTTTTTTGATTTATTGTAGAGACAAGGTCTCAACAAGTTGCCCAGGCTGGTCTCGAACCCGTGGGCTCAGGCAATCCTCTCACCTCGGCCTCCTGGGATTACAGGCTTGAGCCACCGCGCCCGGTCTTAGTGCTTTACATATTTGATTCTTGGATAGTAATGCACCCATAACATAGTGCTATATAAGTGTTGACGATGATGATGATTGATTTGGGAATTAAACAATTTTTCCCTATGTGGGGGAATTTAACCTTAAAGTTACCCTTATAACTTTGTCTTTAGACTAGTATCAAATTACTTTGCATTTCCTCAGCCTATACCAACTGGCAGGAAGGAAAAAAATCTCGGAAATTTTGAGTAATTAAAACCAACTGGACAATCAACAGTTTATAATAACAAAACACGAATATTCAGTAGACATCTTTTTTTTTTTTTGAGTTGGGGTCTCACTCTGTCGCCCAGACTGGAGTGCAGTGGCCGCTCCCGGCCGCCGGAGCCTCGAACTGCTGGGCTCCAGCGATCCTTCCGCCTTAGCCTTCCGAGTAGCCGGAATTACAGGCATGCGCTACCATGCCCTGCTAATTTTTTGATTTATTGTAGAGATGAGGTCTCGCTGCCCAGGCGGGTCTCAAACCCGCGGGCTCAGGCAATCCACTCACCTCAGCCTCCCAAAGGTGCGGGATTACAGGCTGAGCCACCAAGCCCGGCCAGTAGACATCTTGACAAAAAAAATTTACATGAAAGATGATTTGTAAACGAATCCCCTTTTCTATGTCCTTTCTGGACACTTTTCACTCACACCTTCTCCAGAGCTTCTAAGAGCCTTATCCCCTCCATTATCCATTGAACTGCCAATAATAAAAATATCATACAGCCAGGCTCGGTGGCTCAGGCGGAAGGATCGCTGGAGCCCAGCAAGTCGAGGCTGCAGTGGCCGGGAGCGGCCATTGCACTCCAGTCTGGGTGACAGAGTGAGAC